>NC_058409.1:90923759-91110982 GCF_002201575.2 Neomonachus schauinslandi | reverse complement strand
ATAATGCTCCTGTGAACATTCACATGCAAGTTTTTGTGTGGATATCTTCATTTCCCTTGGGTATATACCTAGGAGTGGAATTGCTACATCATATTACAACTCATGTTTAAAATTTTGAGAAACTGCCCGTCTGTTTTCCAAAGTGGCTGCACCATTTTACATTCCCACCACCAGCGTGTGAAGATTTTTATTTGTCCAAAACCTTGCCAACACATGTCTTTTTTAGTCTACTCATCCTTTGAGTGTGAAGTGGTATCTTATTGTGCTTTTTGACTGATGGCTGATAATATTGGACATCTTTTCTTATGCTCATTGTCCATTTTTATGGACCATTTTAGATAGGTATTATTCAGATCCTTTGCCCATCTTTAATTGGATTATCTTTTTATTATTTGTTTGTAATTATTTATATATTCCAGATACAAGTCTCTTATCAAATATATGATTGCAGGTATTTTTCTTTCATTCTCTGGGTTGTCTTTTCACTTTCTTGTTGGTATCTCTGGAGAAGTTTTTAATTTTGGTGATGTCCAGTTTTGTCTCATTTTTTCTTTTGTAGCTTGAGCTTTTGATGTTATATATAAGCAGTGACTACCTAATCCAAGATCATGAAGATATACTCCCATGTTTTCTTCTAAGAGTTTTATAGTTTTAACTCTTATATTTAGACCTTTGATTTATTTTTGTATATAGTATGAGGCAAGAGTTCAGCTTCATTCTTTTGCATGGGAATATACAGTTGTCCCAGCACCATTTGTTGAAGGGTATTCTTTGCCCATTAGCACTCTTCTTGAAAATCAATTGACTGTGGAATGAATTTGGAAGTTTTCCTTCCTCTTATATTTTTTGGAATAGCTATTTATAACAGACAAAATAGACTTTCAAACAAGGACTGTAGCAATAGAACAATAAGTATTAACTCTCTTTTAAATGCTTTATAGAATTCACCTGAGAAGCCATCTGGTCCTGCACTTTTATTTTTGGGGAGTTTTTGATTACCAATTCAATTTCATCACTAGTAATCAGTCTGTTCAAATTTTCTATTTCTTCCCGATTCAGTTTTGGAAGATTGTAGGTTTCTAGTGGTTTATCCATTTCTTCTAGGTTGTCCAATTTGTTGGCGTATAATTTTTTGTAATATTCTCTTTTAATTCTTTGTATTTCTGTGGTGTTGGCTCTTATTTCTCCTCCTTTATTTCTGATTTTATTTGAATCTTCTCTCTTTTTTTCGTGATGAGTCTGGCTAAACATTTATTAATTTTGTTTATCTTTCCGAAGAACCAGCTCTTGGTTTCATTGATCTTTTCTATTGTTTTGTGTGTGTGTGTGTGTGTGTGTGTCTATTTAATTTATTTCTGCTCTAATCTATTATTTCCTTCCTTCTTCTATCTTTAGACTTTGTTCTAATTTTTCTAGTTCCTTTAGGTATAAGATCAAGTTGTTTAAGATTTTTCTTATTTCTTGAGATAGGCCTGTATCACTATAAACTTCCCTCTTAGAACTGCTTTTGCTGTGTCCCAAGGATTTGGGACTGTTGTGTTTTTATTTTCATTTGTCTCTGTGTATCTTTTGATTTCTCTATTGGTTGTTTAATAGCATGTTGTTTGGCTTCCATGTATTTATGAGGTTTTTTTTTTTTTTTCAGTTTTTTTCTTGTAAATGATTTCTAGTTACATACCATTGTCATTGGAAAAGATGCTTGATATGATTTCAGTCTTCTTGAAATTATTGAGACTTGTTTTGAAGCCTAACATGTGATTTATCCTGGAGAATATTCCATATGCACTTGAAAAGAATGTGTTTTCTGATGTTTTTGGATGAAATGTTCTATAGATGTCTGTTAGGTCCATCTGTTCTAATAGGTCATTCAGAGCCACCTTTTCCTTGTTGATTTTCTGTCTCATCTATCCATTGTTGTAAGTGGGGTGTTAAAGTCCCCTACTGTTATTATATTACTGTCATTTTTCTCCTTTATGTCTGTTAATATTTGCATTCTGTATTTAGGTGTTCCTATGTTGGATGCATAGATATATACAGTTGGATTGATCACTTTATCATTATGTAGTGCCTTTGTTTCTTGCTACAGTCTTTGTTTTAAAGTCTATTTTGTCTGTTATAAATATTTACCCTGGCTTTTTTTTTCTCTTCCATGTGCATGGAAAATCTTTTTCATCCCTTCACTTTCAGTCTGTGAATGTCTTTAGGTTTGACTGTAAATGTGAGGATTTATTTCTAGAGTCTAAATTCTATTCCATTGACCTATATGTCTGTTTTTATACCAGTACCACACCGTCTTGATTACTGTAGCTTTGTCATATGCTTTGAAATTGGGAAGGAATTGTTCCTTTTCAAGATCCTTTTGGCTATTCTGGATCCTTTGGATTTTCTTGTGATTTTTAGGGTCAGCTTGTCAATTTCTGCAAAGAAGCTGGGATTTTTTTTTTTTTTTTTTAAAGATTTTATTTATTTATTTGACAGAGAGAGACACAGCGAGAGAGGGAACACCAGCAGGGGGAGTGGGAGAGGGAGAAGCAGGCTTCCTGCCGAGCAGGGAGCCCGATGTGGGACTCGATCCCAGGACCCTGGGATCATGACCTGAGCCGAAGGCAGTCGCTTAACCAACTGAGCCACCCAGGCGCCCTGGGATTTTGACAGTGACTACACTGAATGTATAGCTTAATTTGGAGAGTATTGTCACCTTAACAATACTGTCCTCCAATCTATAGACATGGGATGTCTTTTCATTTATTTAGGTCTCTTTAATTTCTTTCAATAATGTCTATAGTTCTCAGAATAAAAGTTTTACAACTTCTTTTGCTAAATTTATTTCCAAGTATTTTGTTCTTTTTGATGCTATTGTAAATGGAATTTTTTTCTTAATTTCATTTGTGTTTTGCTCTTTGCTATAAAAATAAAATTGATTTTGTTATTTTGACCTTTATCCTATAACTTGCTGAACTCATTGGTTAGTTCTAATAGTTTTTAGTGGATTCGTTTTCTGTGTACAAGATCATGTCATCAGCATGAAGCAGTTTCATCTTGGTGTTAACAGTGTCTGTCTGTAATAGTCAAGGATAGCTTCATCCCTTAAGTGCCTCTCCTTCATGTTTTCTTTTCTAATACTTTTTTCTCCTTACAGTCCTTTCTGTCTTCTTTCTTTGTAGCTCTTTCTCAGTCCATCTTCTTTCTGCATTTGAGCTCTTCTCTACTATCTGAATCATGTCTACTTTCCTCCTTTGTGTTCCCTCTGCTGGGATCTCTAGGCTTAAATGCTTTTCCTCTTCTCTCCCTCTTCCTTTTTCTTGCACTTTCTTCTTCTCTAATCTATCTTTATTGCCTGTCTGATGCACCCTAACCCTGACCCTTTTGTCTCAGGAGAGGTGGCTGGAATCATTTCTGAGTTGTAGATTGTGTTTGCCAGTTATCTTCTTACAGGAGTGGTTGTAGCAACTATTTTAAACTTTATTGAGGTATTTACAATAAAATGAACGGATTTTAAATGTTTTATTTGATGAGTTTCAACAAATGTATACATAAGGGTAACCACTACCCAAGAAAATTTCCTCATTTCTGTTTTTTTAAAAGATTTTTATTTATTTATTTGGCAGAGAGAGAGAGAAAGAGAGTGATAGAGGGAGCACAAGCAGGGAGGAGGGGCAGAGGGAGAGGGAGAAGCAGGCTCCCTGCTGAGCAGAGAGCCTGATGCAGGCTCCATCCCAGGATCCTGGGATCATGACCTGAGCCAAAAGCAGACACTTAACTGACTGAACCACCCAGGTGCCCCCCTCATTTCTCTTTCTAGTCAGTGTCCCTCTCCCCCTGGGGCCACAAGATGAACACTTTCTAATTTTTATTAACCACAGATTAGTGCTACTTACTTTTAGACCTTATATAAATGGAAACAAAGTATGTGCTCTCTTAATTCTTGTGTTTCTTCACTCAACATAAGGTTTTTAGATTCTTCTATGTTGACAAGCATAAAGTAGTTTATTCCTTCTTTTTTTAAAAAAGATTTATTGATTTATTTGAGAGAGAGTGTGCGTGTGCAAAGGGGGGAGGGGCAGAGGGAAAGGGAGGAAGAATCTCAAGCAGACTTCCTGCTGAGCGTGGAGCCTGCCACGGGGTTTGCTCCCAAGACCCCGAGATCATGACCTGAGCCAAAGTCAAGAGTCCAACATTCAACTGACTGAGCCATCCAGGCGTCTCTATTCCTTCCTTTTAATTACAAGGTGATATTCTGTTGTATGAATATACCACAATTTGTATATCCATTCTCCTGTTGATGGACATTTGGATTGTTTTCACTAGTTTTATTTTTTAAAAATAATAGTAACTTTTTTTTTAATTTGGAAAAGACAAAGGGGAAAAAGTCTGAAAGTAAAAGCCCAATTTCTTACCCCCTCTCTCCCAATATGATTTCCTCAATTATATTCCTTTCAGAGAGTCATATGTATATCCAAGTATTTGTGTATGTCTTTGCCATTATTTTCATACAAATGTAATCATTTCCCACATGATATTTCTTAAACATCATTCTGTATTAGTACATGTGGATTACATCACTGATATTCTTACCTGTCAAATAGTTCATGTGTACCATACTTTATTCCATTGTACAGGTGTACAATAAATTATTTAACCAGTTGTATTTAATTACTGGATAATCAAGTTGCTTCTTTTTTCTATTACAAATATTTCTACAGTGAGCATCCTTATATTTATATATTTGTGCTATTTGCTCAATACATAAATGCTGTAAGATAACTCTTATATAAGAGGAATTGCTAGGCCAAAGATTATATACATTTAAAATTTTAATAGAAATTGCCAAATTGCTCTCCAAAAGTGTTGTATTAAATCAAACCAACATTGCCCTTTCCATACTTACTATAACATTTAAGGGTTGTTTTCTTATACGTGATGTGGGAGACTTTTATCTGTTTTTAGTTTATCCATTTAACAATTACTGAAGACCCCCAACAGTGTCTTGAGAGTTTTTGTTTATACACAACCTGACAGATACTAGGTCATGTTCATCTCTGCCAATCTTACAAGTGAAAAATGTTATTTTACTGATGTTTTCATAGCATTTCTGTAATAATGAATTTTTTCATATATTTATTTTCCATGTAGTTTTATCTGTAAACTACCTAGTTATTTCTTTGTCCATTTTTCTATCTGATTTTTGTCTTTTTTCATACTGATTTATAAGAGCTCTTTGTCATGTGTCACTAGTTTTTCCTAGTTAGTGTTTGTGTATTGACTTTGTTTACAGTGGTTTCTTAAAAAAAGAAAATATCCTCTGTTTCCTCAGTGGTGTTTACATTTTTAAAATAAAATGTTGTTTAACCCCAAAGAATAACTGCTTAAGGAAAATTTAAGGCACCCTAACAGTTGAGTTGGAAAACTATTTTGGTTTACAGAAGAGATATCAAGAAATTCACTTCATTTTAATCTTTAATCTTTTTAAATCTTTAATCTGTCGAAATGAACTCTTCTTTGAAAGACCTATCTCTACCAAAAAAGGGGGGGGGGTATATGTAATATATCATCCATTCTTATGCTATGAGGATAAAATTTGTCTTTACTTCAGTGCTAAATATATAACAATATGGTATATATAAATGTAAGTATATATACATTTTTTCTGTAATGGTGCAGTATTTTGTCATTTGTGGTATTACAGATCTGGTACTCATCTCTATTTACTTTATTCTTTGTGTGGGTAATGACTTCAGAGAATTCTAATATCTTAGGACTATAGCATTCGAAGGGTTCTTGTCATGGATTTCAGGAAAAGAAGTTATCTATCTATATTTTGTCATCAAAGCACATACGTCGAGACTTTTGCTTTAAGACTTTAAAGACTTTGCTTAATTATTAAGTTGAATGCACTCAAATATTGCCAGTGCTTCACTTTCTTCTTTTAAATATTTCCTGAGACTCTGGCTAAGATCTTATCTGAAGGAATATGGAAATAAAATACCAGAAAGATTTAACCAGGGACCTGCTTCATGGGTACTCATCATACAATAGATATGACACTTGAGTTCCTAATGCTCTTCTAGTTAGTCCAGTTCTAGACTCATAGAAAGTAAGTACAAAACTAGGTGCTTTACCTATGCACTTAGTCTCTGCAAGGTAGGTTCTATTATCCCTGTTTTAAAGATAAAAAATCTGAGGCTTCAAGGAGTAAAATATCTTGCCCAAAGTCACTAATAACTGAGAGCTAAAATCTCCTGTTGTTGCCATCAGAGAATAAACTTGTTTATAGTTATGCATTCATTATTGTTATCAAGTAAATCCCATGGTACTCTTAGTCCATGGGGAACTGACCGCATTTCCAGCCTCAGATGTGCAGATATGACATGGGCCTGGCCAGTCAGCTCATTCTGTTCCCCTGGCCATAATTTTTGGTTTAATAAATGAGTTTGTGAACAGCTCCAAGTTCAGGTCAATGAAATTGAATTTCTGGGACCTGTTGAAACTATTTGGTAAAAGAAGCTCTCTTTCCACTGAATTTGTAGCTGGGAAAATCCAAGTCTTGAGCTGTTAAGGGCTACAGTGTTCAGAAAGTCAGCTTGAAAGTGAATAAAAAGACTGAAAAGAAACACTGAGAGATAGAGATCAGATCCTGATACTATTTCTTTAGCCTCTGGATCCAGTGATCCAACCATATCTGTAAGAAGATCTAGCAATGGTTATTTCAGATACTGAGCAAATACTCCCTCCATCTGTGCTCCCTGCTGTAAAACAAAAGACCATGCTGAACTTCTATAACCAAATAGCTGCTAATGATTTGAAGTGATAATGGTGATATTCTCTCTGAGTCTCTTAAACACAGACACACACACACGCACACACACACACACACACACACAGGAGACTTAAGTCCAGCATGGCCACTAATTCTAAAATGGGAAATGATAGTGACGATGCCAGGAGGAAGGGGGAAGTTTTCTGACCTGTTGCCAACCCTTTTTTTTCTTCTTCACATCCACACTGCACGTATATTCTGTAATGGTCACTGCAACTCTTTTTTTGAACTGTTTACATGTCTCACTTCTTGTTTGGATTTTACATGGTGATTTGATATGAATTTTTAATGTGAAAGCACTTAGCATTAGGAGTTTGACATTTTGTCTGACCTTAATCAGCAGGAGGATCATGAGAGGTTTATTCAGTGGGAAGAGAACTGTTACAGCTCTGACAGAAATGATGGGAAATAAGTAAACAGCCTTTTAAATCTTCACCAGAAATCAATAGGGTTTAAACATGATGGACGTTGGTGTTTTTTGCTGCTTAAGGACTTCAACCTTTTACGGGAAAATATCTTCTCAACGTGTCAGCAATTTTTTCCATGCACACAATGAATCACTGCTGCAAATAGAACATTCTGCATAGAACACTCTTTATCATTATTATAAGGAAGAAATTGTATATGACTGCCCATGGTAATATAGAGCCTTTTGGGGCATTTTTATATGAAAAAAGAAGGCCATTTCTCACCATTTTGTTTTTGTCTTCTGTGTAGTTCATACGCCAAACTTTTTCCTCAACACAATAATAACAGTTGTTATTTATTGAGCATCTCCATTTTAGTGGGCATTGGCTGTGTGATATGTTAAGGTAGATCATATGACTCCATTTTATAGATGATGAAATTGAGGCCTAAAGGCTCTGTCAGAGGTCATCTCACTAGTGACATAACTGGTATTTAAAACCCTAGTCCATAGAGTTTGAAGCTTATGCTTTTACCACTCTTCCAACTACATCTCTGAGGACAGGCACTCAATAGGTGTGCTAAGACCTTTGACTCTATTTCTTTAGTAGTGGTATCTCTTTATTTCCTGTCTTTCCTCTTTTCCCTCAGTCAGTAAAACTGACTTAAGTGACAGATTTCCACATCATTTAATAAGAGGATAAGAGCTACACCGTGGTCATTGAGTAAAGGGATATGGGTTGAGAACTGCTTCCCAATATACTCTGCAGATTTGTTTTTCATGAATGATTTATAAGATATTAGATTGATATAGCATTTAGCAGTATATTCACAATAAGCTGAATCTGATGCAAGTGTTCAAATATTAATCAAACATGTCGTGCAGTGTCCTTTGTTTCAAGGTATAGAATTATGGATTTTATGGTAAAAAATACTTCTATTCTAAATACTATTTTAAAACATGGAACACTTGCCATTATAGAATAGCTGACTTTCAGGTATTCAGCTGATTCATGCATATCATTGTGCAGCTGTTATCTTGGAGAAAGTAACATATTTACTTTGTAATTTGGAAATATTCTTTCTAATTTAAACCAAGAATACCAATTCAGTCTTTTAATAATAAGTAATCATGAAACATACTGGTAAATAAATATTTTCACACAAAACCTCCTGATTTGATATGAATTTCGATTTAGGGACACATTACTTAATTGGGAATATTTTTAAAAGATTTTATTTATTTATTTTGGTTGGGGGAGAGAGCACGAGCAGAGGGAGAGGGAGAAGCAGACTCCCCGTTGAGCAGGGAGCCCGACACGAGACTCAATCGCAGGACCCGAGATCATGACCTGAGGTGAAAGCAGACACTTAACCAACTGAGCCACCCAGGTGCCCCAGTTAATTGGGATTTTTTAAAAGAAAAGATGAGGTAAGTCCTTACCAGTTTATTGTAATACATGTTAGATATATTGAATGCAGATACTATCAGATGTAAGGACATTCCCTGCTTCTTTATTATCGAGTCATGAAACAGTTACTTAACTTTTGTAATCCTCCGTTTCCTTATTTAGAAACTGAAATAAACTAAATGCCCTGAGGATCCTGCTAACTCCAAAGTCGTATATATAATTCCTTAGGCTTAGAAATTTGACTTGAAGTAATTTTTTTCTATCACATACTTTTAACTCAAAACAATCTTTAAAGTAATTTTTGCTGTAACATTTTTAAATGTTTCTCCCCTTCCCCCTCAAAAGCAGATCTTTTCCTAATACCTAGTGGTCTTCTCTAAATTGGGGTATTGTATTGCTTACCTGACTTGTGCTCACCTCAAGTAGAGTGATATGACCTTTGTTTCTCATATGAAAAAAAGCATAAAACATTGTTCTCTGGGCATTCTAAAGGTGCTAATCAAGGAATGACTGATCAGCCATTTTCATGTGTTCTCTGGGACCCTGAAGTTTTCAGGTACGTGGTGACTAATTGCGTATTTGATAAAGGAGTAAATTGATCAATTTGATTGGGTAACTAACTCCTGAACTTGTAGGAAATAGTTGAACTTGTGATGAAAGGTTGATTCTCAGGCAATCTCAGTATAGGAAAGGCTGTAAGAAATACATGCATCTGAGGATCACAGTTGCAGTCTTATCTCCCCTTTGCTCAAATTTACACTGACTCGGGACCTCTGAAAAAAGAGTATAGTAGAAATCAGGAATCTTTCATTCTAGTCTGATTCTTCCCCCTAATTTTTTGGTCACATACATTAGGTCACATAACCTCTTGAGGCCCCAGTTTTCTCATCAGCAAACTGGGGAAAATAATACCTACTACACAAGATTATTGTGAGAGTTATATGAATTAACATATGAAAGCATTTGAACTCCTAAATAATTGCTTTGGTGGACAGTAATTTATTTAGATATCTTGCCAATACAAGTTTTCCTTACCCGAGTCTGATGTATAACCTCAGATTCTTATACTGTGACTTGTGGGGTATAACCAGGTATAACTTCTAAAGGAAACAAATACTGCTGAGTTTATTTATTCACTTACTGTTTCACAGTCTTTGTTCTTGCCCCTGTTATCAAATAAACATGTCCATTTAAAAAAAGACACTAGTTTTCCCAACATGATAGGAATTACAGATTCAACAAATGAAGAGAGGACTTTTCAATATATAGTGTTCTATTTAGTCCAGTCCTTTCCTTTTTTGTCTTTGAACTTTCAGTCCTCTCGTTAAATATAAAGTCATTTTCCAGTTACTTTGTTTTTATATTTTATGTTGGTTACTATAGGCTTTCATGTTTAACTATTTTACTTTGATGAGGTGATTTTTAATGGTTCATTTTGTTAACAAGAAATCTTGTCCAAGAACATGTTTTAAATGTATTGAAGTCAGTGGGAAAATATGATTTGATAACTAAAAAATTAGAGTAAAACCAAACAATTTTTTTTGCTTCGAAATTATATTTAATGTTAAGTACTGGTAAACTGTGATTATGTCGGTGTTGGTCTTACCTATATACATGTGTTCCTTTTATTTTTTTAAAATTAATTTATTTGAGAGAGAGAGAACAGGGGGAGGGGCAGAGAGGGAGGGACAGACAGTCTCCCAACAGACTCCCTGCTGCATGTGGAGCCTGACTTGGGACTCAGTCTCATGACCCATGAGATCACTACCTGAGCTGAAACCGAGAGTTGGACGCCCAACTGACTGAGCCACCCATGCGCTTCACATTTGTTCCTTTTAAAGAACACACAAATTTCCTTTCCTCTTTCCTTCCTCTTTTTTTCTCTTTTCATGGCTCCTTGTACATTCTTTTATTGCAGCAATTATATTGCACACTTACGTGTTTGGCCTGCACATCATCAAGAGCTTCTTAAGTTCTGAGAATTCTCAGAGTAAATACTTTGATCTCAAATCTGTAAGCTCTGCATTTGGCATTTGGTGAACTCCCAATAATATATTGAATGATACTTCAAATTATGTTGAAGATCTAAAAATACTTAGATTGGTCTATGACTACATAAACAAGTTCTATTGCAGTGACTCTTACAACAAAAATGTTCCCAATTTGTGACTGATGGTCTATAATGTCATATTTACTTCCATAATAAATAGTTACCTTTCATAATAGTGTCCTCATAATAAACTAAGATAAAAGAGATTTGCTGAGACTTCTCTCCCAACCATTAGGATTAACCAGGTATAAGGTTCTACCTCCAGTTAGCTGTGTGACCATACTCTCTTAAGGATTTATTTATAAAATGAGGGCTTAGGGGCACCTGGGTGGCTCAGTCAGTTAAGCATCTGCCTATGGCTCAGGTCATGATCTCAGGGTCATGGGATCGAGCCCTGTGTCAAGCTCCCTGGTCAGCGGGGAGCCTGCTTCTCCCCCTCCCTCTGCTGCTCCTCTTGCTTGTGCTCTCTCTCTCTTTCTGTCAAATAAATAAATAAAATCTTTTAAAAAAATAAATAAATAAAATGAGGGCTTATACCGGATTATCGCTAAGGTTCTGTCTAGCTGGAAAAATTCTCAACCAGAAGAGCTGCCACCTACATTTATTTTTGCTGAGAGACCATTCGGCTTCTAAAAAAACCTAGGAACAAGCCCAGTTTGTTTCTAGCTCCACAGTGGCACTGCTTGAGGAACCCGAACTGCACACTCCCAGGAGCGTCTTACGTGCTGAGAAGAATTGTTATTCATTTACAAAATACTTAGTTTGGTTTGGGTTTCATATAATGGAAAGTACTCATCTGTATGTAATGTCTATATTTGCGTCTTTGAATTTGTGGGAAGACAAGTATATTGTAAAGGCAACTTCCTGCCGCCCCTTCTTTCTTAGAAGTCCTGCAGCTGTGGTTTAGTCCCCCAAATTTGTTATAAAAGATAGAAAAATACATTGTTCTACATATCATGGACAGTCAGTATAGATATATGTATGGCCTTGACCCCTGTGAACTATAAGCTCCTTGAGGGTAGAAGCTCTGCTATAATTATTGTTATCTTCTTCTAGTGTTTATTACAACTTAGCACATATTAGACAGTCAGTTATGTTTACTAAGTTGATGATTATGCATAATCACACACATGATGTCATAGCTGAATTGTTAACTGGAAAAAAAATCACTGCCTTTGTAATGCTTTTGTAATGATTCCTCCCTACAAGAAAGAACATCAAGAACCCAGTTGTATGTGTTAGCTTATGTAAGATGTGAACCTCTGGAAAAGCACCTGCTGATCGTCACTGTCTAATACATCATTTCAGTGTCAAAGGACAAATATAGTCACAATTGCTGCTATAATTTTCATGAACCCTAAACAGTTCTGTATTTTGTAAATGACTATAGAAATTTATTAGTTATTTTCACTTTACTTCTTATGCAGTCTAGCAATATAATCAGATTAAGTGTGTTGTCATACACTGTTTCACTTGCAGCAGTAATCCCCTATCTGCATCAGTCTAATTTAGTGCTTTGAGCAGTGAAGTAATGCAGACTAAATCAAAGCTGGGCTTGAGCCAAGATGATGAGTAGTTGGAAAGATCCCTGGTTTTATAATCATATAGACCTGGATCACCACTAATTGAGGTAACATTACATAAAACACTTAACATGGTACCAGATCATGGGAAGTTGCTCTGTAAATGGTAGCTAATGTTATTTTAGTTTAAAAGGTATATTGTGAAAAATAGTCATTAGGTGTGAAAAACTATTTTAAAGGTGTAAAGTTCATTGCCTTGGAAATACAGCTTACCAGCATGCAAGATATCTTGGCATGTGTTAGCTGCACAGTAGGTTCTAAAACAGACCAAGGAATGAAAGAACGAGCTAACTCTGTTGCAAGGCCTTGTGCTTTTTTATTTAGTGGAAGATAATAGTCATCAGATCCCAATCTAGATGGTGGCAGCCAACATGCATATGGTTTTTAATTGTACATTAGGTGATGAGAGATTTTGGCCTTAGGCAAGTCACTGAGTACTGGATGAACTCAACTCTGTTACATTTGTCTAGTGAAAATCAGGCCAGTAATGCCTGCATTGCACAGTTATTTTGAGGATTGGTGATTATGCCTGCAAAGTAACTGTTCCAAGTGGCTGGCACTCTCAGTTGTTCTATAAATTGAATTTTTTGTTTTCATTGTTCCCATTATTAGCCTCGTCATCGTCGTCATTTTTATATAATGATCTCTGTGTTCGAGGTGGGTTTGCACCTCTGTGGATCCTCCCAGTGTTTCTCTGATCCTCACATCCTTTGAATGAATAACCACAGAACTTCTCTAGGCATCTAAAAGCAAAATGCTTCATCAGCTTCTGTAGGCTCTTAACTCCTAAGCCTGTCATCTAACACTGATTCTTCTGATCTTTCAGAACGATGCTCTCTTCACATAGAGGAATTTATGGATGTCTGCTATCTCGCTGATCTTGGTATATGTTAATATCTTCAGTTAGAGGAGGAGGTTCACTTTGTGCAATCTTACTGATTGTCAATCCTACTTTACTCACATTGGCAAATTTTCTGTATTCTCTCCCTACTTTTCTTTTTCTGGTGATAATTTCATTTAATTTTACTTTTCCTTAGTTTCTCAGAATCCGTTAACCCCTAATAAGGTCAGCTTTGTGAATTCCAAGTCCATTTTCACTAAACAGTTCATAATGCCATGGAGGTTTGTTATTTTACTTCATTTTGCTTTCTCTACTCTCTATCCCCTTGGCATACTTGTTATGATGACTTTCATCATGTTTAGAATGGTTCATGGAGAAAAGGTTATGGTTGGAACTGACATGGGCCATAGACTTTATTTACATGGTTGTGTGAGTCTTTCTGTTTTTATCATCTTAAAGTTGAACTTATCTAGAGGACATTGCTGGCAATAAATAAAAAGAAAGCACAGTCCTTTCCATCTGGTATTAGGTTTATAGCCCCCAGCAAAGCAAGTCCTTTGCTGACGCTGATAAAGAAGTGCATGGAAATTCAGAAGGGCTTTAGTAGTCTACTACCTTTTGTAGGTCATAAGCTTTCTGGGCCTTAGTTTTCTCCAGTCCAAAATAGACATTTAACTGACCTTTGGATTTCAGTGGACCGTGTGAAGATCAGATGAGATCATGTGAAATGCATGTAAAAGGAATTCTCCCGTCCTGAAAAATGTTACATACTTTATGATTTTACAGTATTAGTGGCCTTTTATCCTTTGAGGATAAGAGACTAAGTGTTGGTATATCATATTTATTAACATGTTTTTGCCTGTCTTCTACCAAACAGGATTTGAAGCAGAGGTCAGTAATGAAGTCATTGAATTGAAGTGTTATTTTTGGCAAGAGGTGTGAAATAAGAGGAAAGCTGAGGAGGAAAATACCTTGTAAGGATGTTGAATTATTTTATTGTATAGGCAGTTAGTATTTAGGAGGCACAACCTCATACGTAGAATGAAATGTGCAAATTAGACTGGTTATTGGCAGATAGGAGTGATATTTATTTATTTATTTATTTATTTATTTATTTATTTATTTATTTATTGAGGGAGAGAGGGAGGGGGAGAGGGAGAGAGAGAATGTTAAGCAGGCTCCATACCCAGCACTGAGCTGGACCATGCGGGGGCTGGATCTCAGGGACAACCCTGAGATCATGACCTAAGCTGAAATCAAGAGTCAGACACTTAACTGACTAAGCCACCCAGGTGCCTTGGAGTGACTTTTTAAAAGACAAGTAATATACCATAGATGTGGAGAGGTATTTTCTATAAAAAGGTAAAATCTTAAAAAGAAGAGGTAAAGGTTAGATAGGGTAAGAAATTATGAATTTCACTCTGAGTAGTTGGAGGAAATGTTGCAACTTATAAGAAAAGAGTAATTTTGGAGAAATAATAATGAAATCTGGAGAGGGCCTAAATTTTGCATCTGAAAGGAGGGGGGCTACAAAGGCTAGTTTCTCAACAAGAGTTGTGGATGGAGGAGGGAGAAGAGCAATATTTATGACTTACTTCTGAGATCCTAGTGAAAATTCTAACTACACATTAGAACTTTTAGAGATTCATATCCTGATACAAAAGCAATTATGATGGTTTTGGATTACATTATGAAACATTAATTGTGGCCGTGTGATTAATGTTTGTGATTCTTGACTTCATATCTTATTTTGTAAACTGATGTTTTATAAAAGACTTTATTACTTTCTACTTCAAAGAGCTACTGAAGAAATTTTCCTTAGTGATTTTCTGTATCCAGTGCTGAAATTGTTAGAGGCCGGTAACCAGTGGAGGGAAGAAATCTGAATCATCTTAGCTCCTTTTTTAGTTTTTCTCTCATTACTTCTTTCCTCCGTAACAGTGTTAGACAAAGTCCCTTTTACTGCTACTTACTAGTTGTTTAGGCAAGTTCCTTGGCTTTCTAAACTTTGGTTTCATCACAAAATGTGGATAATAGTACCTAGTTTATAAGGCTACTATGAGGGTTGAGATAATATGCTTAGCATGATAACTGACATATAGAAAGTGCTCATTGAGAATTAGTTGCTTCTATTATTGTTGATGTTGTTATTGCTGTTATTACAACTGTTCTTATTATTATCTTGGAATACAGTCATTTCTTTTTCCCAGTGGTCTACTAAATCAAAGAAAAATCATCAGGACATAACCCCAGGGGATGTGTTTATATAAGTGGTGGCCATGTATTATATATTATAGGTTAATAAGCTTTGCTTCTTAGCATGTTGTGAGTATCTTTAAACTAAAACTTTTGGAGAGGAAAGAAAGGTTTTCTCTATTTGAAAATTTTCCTCTGTTTTATCTCTTTGAGTAGCAAAATCCTGTATTTTTTTAGAATTAGTCTCTCTAGATGTTAGCCTGATACAGAAACCAAGGTTCTCGGCAGCAAGCCATTCTGAGGTTGGGGATGTTGTTGGGGGGAAAAAAAAAATGTACTTAGGATTCACTATACATCCTTACATTTCTCTGTATTTTATCTTTTAAGCAGTTACCCCTTCTTGTTGTGCTTTAAGCAGTCATCTGAGGTGCAACTGCAAGAGGTAAATTGTTTAGTAAGCTGAGTGAGCAAACTGTTGAGCATATCTCATTGGGCTCCTAGACGAAGTAAGTGGCTGACCTACGTTTTTGGAAACTTAGGCATTCATATACTGAATGCCTGTCATGGACCAGACATGTTGTGAAATCATCATTACCCTTAACAATCCTGTTTTTAGTGGTGAGACTGACAAGGTAAAGCTGTGACCGAGGTAAACACAGGGCTGCAAGAGCCCTTAGGAAAGGCACCTCCCTTGGGCTTCAGGAGAGCAGGACAGATGAGATTGAGGAGTCTAGTGGACTTCATGATGGTAATATCTGTTTTGGGCTTTGGGGCCAAATGGGAAATGGCTGCGTAGGTATTGGGTGAGGGTCAAGAGGGGGTAAATTTTTCCAGGTTGAAAGAGCAACACATTTGGGGAACTATAAGACAGGGGAGTAAAGATAAAAATACTGGGCACGAAGGAAGAAATGAGATTTTTGTTGTAGTCTTGGATATCTGTTTTATGAGAGAATGAGTCGGTTCAAAGGAGAAAAAATGATTGAAATGGTATTCATGGAACTATTTTATTCTATTGACTTCATCATTCCATTTCAGTAAAAATACTTGAGCCTAATCATTTGGGCACGGGTTTGTTTCTGTTGTTACTCTTTTATAATTTGTAATATTTTCAAAATTCTCATGTGGTTCTCAATACTGGCTGTACAATGTAATCACATAGGGAATTTTTTTTTAATGCCAGTGTGGATTTGCTGTAAAATATTCCAACAGAAATTTTTAAATGTTGGGTGATTGGGGAACAGATGATACAAGACTGGCAAAATATTGATAATCATTGAAGCTTGGTAATGGGTACCTGGGGTTCATTAAAGTATTCCCATTATGTTTGTATGTGTTTAAACATTTCCATAGTAAAAAGTTTAAAAAGTAAAATTGGATGTTTTTCTGAATGACAACCAAAATATCCATGCCTGGATCCCCCACCCTAAACCAGTTCAATCAGAATTTCTTGGGGTAGCATCTGAGTATCTTCTGGTTTGTTTGTTTTTTTAAGTTCACTGTGGCCCTAGTGTATCGTCATCGTTGAAAACCTCTACTTCATGAGACAAACCCAACAGGAATTATTGTTCTTATTTTACAGGTAGAGAACTGAGACCCAGAAAGGCTAAATGTTTTGTTAAAAGGCCACACAGATAGTAAAGAACACATCCATTATGTTGTCAGCCTCATATTCTGGTGCTCATTTTGTTACACCACTGTGTTTCCTATATTGCCTACCATCAAAGGAATGATTTTGTTGCTAGTTGTTATCGCATGATCTGTTCAGAAACTATGCTATATTGACGATATCTTAGTACTTACAACCTGTTTTAGAACACGCTAGTTCCTCTTCTTCCTCTAACTGGCAGTGAGTTTTGGGTGCAAGCCATGAAAGTTGCTAAATTGGTTTTATTTGTGAGTAGATGGTCATAAGTCAGCCTGCCATTTTCTTTTCTTGGCCTGTAAATAAGGGAGCGGTGTAAGTGCCTCTTGGAAAGAAAAGATGCTGATATTTTTCTAATGCCCTGTGCACTGGGGCAGTAAATCTACATGCAAATTAAAGATTTTGGTGACAAATGGTAACTCTCATCATCAGTCTAATCTCTTCTTAACTTTCCTGGGTATTGTTAATTCATAACATAGTTTGAATTGACTTACCATTATTGATTCCTGTATTCATTAGAATGAAAAGGGAAATCTTGCCTTTGCAAGGGAAATACAGTTATAAGACACTGTTCTTTCTCATAAAATAAAAGGACTTGGCGGGATATAAACTGTGAGAATGACAGTTAAATTGACGTGCTGAAGGTTAATGCTTGCTTGCTACATTGATGTTGGAGGTTCCAATCACTTGTCAGTATGCTCTTATAATACATGCAGTACATCTTCATTAGGAAGGCATATAGCAATCAGTTTCAGGTTTCCGGATGAGCCTCTGGCCAGGCCATAATTAACCTTTTGAACCTGGAATTGTAACAGAATGTACTATTGGCTTAGGTTATCAATTATGGTCAGAGTCAATTGATACTTTACTCAAAGAAGGCTTATTGGTGATGGGTATTATCATTTACTCATCTTTCCATTATGTGATTAAATGGCAAAGTTTTCCGCTTTTTATTTTTGGAGAGAGAAATTTTTGTAAACCAGATGCCTTGCCAAACAGTTATGTAAGTAACTGTGTGGGTGTTTGTGTGGCCTCAATTTAGGGGGAGAAGACTTTGGTCTCAATTTTCAGTATTATTTTAAATTTCTTAAGTATGAAGTAGTGCAACTACTAAGGGAGCTTTTAGAATTACATGATATATCAAACTGTAATAGAAAAGCATCATACACAGCATATTAACATACTTAAACATAAGTTTAAAAGATTAAAGTTCAGGTGTATTCATGTAGCTGTTAAGTGTTTTGTATCTTATACTTTTTTCTGTCTAATGTTTTACTCAAATGGTATCAGAAAAATGGCTGGGAGAATTTCACTTATTTTGGAAAAACTTAATGGTATATGTGTAAATCAAATAAAACTGAAAATATTGTCAGTTCAAATCAAGGGAACAGTTTGATTTTAAGGCACTTCAAATTATCTTATACAATTTAAAGACAATTACTCAAATTAAGAAGCTATTTGCTTTTTTGCTCTATTTCTGTTTATTATGTTATTAGTTTTTAGAATAATTTTCTGTTAAAGTTAAATAATGACAATATGTGTTAAAAGTTGTTTCTATAAAAAAGTAACACTTTTGTTTTATTTATAATTTTTATCCACTGTTATCTGACTGTGTGTGTTGTTTTGAGATCATCTGTGAAGCTGTCTTGAGAGAATTTATTTTTAAATTAATTATGGGCAGAAAGAACATGTGCAAAAATGTTTTTTGTAGTATTTTTATAGTACTGGGAAATTGAGAACAACATAAATGTCCAACACTAAGGCATTTGTTAAGTATATTAATGGTTTGAAGAAATACTATAGCCATTAAAGTAATGATAGGATAAACATTTTGATATCCTGAGGAAATAGTTATGTTATCTTAAATTTTAAAAAGTAGGCTAAAAACTTGCATATTCAAGGGTAAGAGAAGGTCATTGAAAAACCTGGAAGGAAATATACTAAAATGTGAATAGTAGTTGCCTTAAGGTGATAGTATTATATGCCTTTTTCTTATTTACATATTTTATTACATAAAATATTTATTATAGCATTTATATAAATTACATTTAGAAGTAAATGATACTTTTATAAATAGAATTGTTTCTGAATATTATTACTCTTATCAGAAAAAATTAGTTTAAAAATTATTTACACATCTCTAAAAATAATGCTTTTCCTATCTGTTCATCAGTAACACAACATTGTATATGAGGCCTAACTGCCTGGTTCAAATTCCAACTCTGTTACTTCCTAGCTGTGTGACTTTGGACAGATGGATGTATATTCTCTTTGTACTTCAATTTCCTCATCTGTAAAATGGGTATAATGTACCTAGCTTATAGGGTTGCTAGGAAGATTAAATTAGTTAGTATATATGAAGTTAAAATAAGTAAACACATAATTACATAATGCCATGCCTGTTGTGATCCTGTGCTCTCTCCTTGGGGCATAGGACACTCTGCTCCTATATGACTGGCTGTTCATTAGCCCTTTACCCTCCTATCTGTCTTCATTCTGTGTATCTCCACTTGTATGTCTCATGGGCTCTTTCAAACTTATCATTTCTGAGATTTAAGCATTAACCTTCTCCCCAAACATTTCCCATTCCTGCTAAGTGAATGTCATTCTCACCTTAATCACAACGGGAAAGATGTGGAAATCATTTACACTCTTCTTCTTTCTTCCTAAATTCTCTTGAATATTCCTGTTTTTTTCTTTCCTTTCTGCCTTTCTTTCCTTTCTACTTGAGCACCTTGTATGTTCCTGCCACATTTAGACCATCTTTATTTCTCATCTTCTAATCCCAGTCTTGACTTGCCCTCCCCAAACATCCTAGACAGAGCTGCTAGGGCGGTGTCAGTCTTCATAACTCCCCATGCTTTTCAAGTTGAAAGCCAGACCCTCAAGACCTAGCCCCTTTTCTAGACTCTCCTCATTCTACCTGACACTGGCCTCACTGAGTTATTTGCCATTCTTTGAACATGCTGTGCTCCGTCAGTACTTCTAGGCCCTTGTACATGTTCTTCTGGCTCTGGAATGCTATCACCTTCTGTGATAACTCTGTGCATTAGATACTCCTCCAAATTGGTTCAGCTCAAGGCACAAAAAGTGCATAAAAGTATTTATCATGTTCTGTGGTAATTCTCTGTCCTTGTCTCTGGTCTTCTTTAGGATGTGAGCCCCTTATATTTAGGGACCATGCCTTATTCATCTCTGTACATCTAGTCCCTAGAAAAATGACAGGCACCCAGTAAACACTGAATGATAGAGTGAACTTGATGGAAAAGTAGCGGGTTACAGGTGATGAATAATGTTTCTTACAAAATAATATCTATACGGGCTATTCTCCTGTTCTTACTATACATAACTGAGCCATCTTGTCCCTTTCCACCACAACCATTATTATTCTCCTAATAACTTGTCTTTAAAAAGAATCATTCTTGCCTCTTTGTGAGCAATGGTGGATACATTGAGTCAGGAAAGTTACTAATGTAATACTTGCTGAGCAGGAATAAGGGTGGCCCTCAAATGATCACTTTTCTCTAAAACAGAGTTAAAGTCAAAATCATGTCTTCTACTTCTGTTCCTTCACCAAATCTGTCATTCTGTGTTTCTTTTTTCGTAGTCTGGTGGCAGTATATAAACCTCCCTTTAAAGAGTTCTGAAAAAATATTGGCTTTTATTGGTGATGGTGACCTGCTTTGCTGCATGATATCCTCTGTTTCCATGATGTGATTTTATTTTTCTTTTAATAAGCCATCTCCTTTGGATTGGATACAATCTGCCATCTTCATTCTGTAGACCTTCATTAAAGATATATAGTGTGCAAGGAGTTAGAACTCTGGAGAAATATTTGGAGACATTGCAAATGTCAGCTATATAACCACAAGTGAATTTACTTGAATCTCAGTTTCCCCTTTATAACTTGGGGATAAAAATCTGTACTTCTCAAAATGGTGGTGAGCATAAAGTAGATGTTTAATAAAAGCAGCTTTCCTTTCTTCCTTCCCACTTCCCCATGTGGCATCTGTAGAGTGTAATCCTAGTAAAAGAGCCCAACCAAACCGTAGGCTGCAAATAGATCTGAAGACATTATCACTAATCATCTGCTCACTTAAGCAGTCCCTACCACATTGTCTCCCCTTCATGTGATCACATATTTTTCCTTGGCTACTAAACTACAAATGGTTAATTGTTTAGATTTGGACATTCTTGGCAGTCATTGCCCATCCTGATGCTATTTCAAAGTAGAGAGGAATTGTGTTACTGTTGGAATATGAATGCATTCATCGTATATGGGTAGTCATTTGTCTCTTCACTCATTAATTTAGTCACAAATACTTGAGTACCTTGTATGTTCCAGCTATGTTTCATATTGTGCTAGACATTAGCATTACATTAGTAAAATGGGTGGCCTCAGCAAATTTTAAATGGCAAGATGCTCATACCTCTATGATCATACCCAGAGAAGTTAAGTGATATCCCCAAATTTACATAGCTAATAAGAAGAGGAGCTGATAATGCAAACCCAGCAACATTGAATCTAGAATCTGTGATTTTAACCTCCATGGCAACAGGTTTCATCATGTGGTTCAGGGACTCCTGGAGATCCCAAGACCCATTCAGGAAGTCACTGAGGTCAAAACTGTTGTCAAAATGATGCTGAGACAATATTTACCTTTTTATTTTCATACTCTAATGAATGTACTGTAGAATTTTCTAGAGGCTATATGCCATGTAATATTACAACAGATTTAAGGCACAAGCAGATATAAAAATCTAGCTGCTTCTGTTTCCATTAAGCCGTATATTAAAGAGATATATAAAAATATAAAATGGTGCCACTGTTCTTACTAAATTTTTTGTAATAAAAAATATAGTTTTTTCATTAAAAATGTTAATTACATTGGCATGTTAAAGATCTATTCTTTTTCTAATAAATTAATATTTTTAAATTATGTTTTATTTCTAATATGGTAAATATCAGTAGATATAGCCCACATAAACAAACGTTTTTTGAGTTTCTTCCTCAGTAGTTTTTAAAAATGTAAAAGGGTCCAGAAACCAAAAAGTTAGAGAACTGCTACTCTATACTGTTATCCCATATTTCAGAACCTTCTTTTTGGTGTGCAATTGAGTCTTTTTAAAAAAATTTATTTATTTGAGAGAGCCAGGGGAGGGGTGGAAGGAGAGAGAGAGTCTCAAGCAGAATCCATGCTGAGCGAGGAGCCCCACACAGGGCTTGATCTCACAACCCTGAGATCACGATCTTAGCCGAAACCAAGAGTTGGATGCTCAACCGACTGAACCACCCAGGAGCCCCTACAATTGAGTCTTTTAAGTTGACCTCCCAATTTCAAAGAATCCACAATTCTGTTCAAGAATAATACTTTCTCACAAGTTGTCAAAATTGTTAGCAGTAATACTTGAGAAAAATAAAAAATAAACTAAAAAGCAGAATCAGACTATAAATACAGAGAATAAACTGATGGTTACCAGAGGGAAGGGGGGTGGGAGGATGGGCAAAATGGGTGAAAGGGAGTGAGAGATACGAGCTTCCAGTTATGGAATGAGTAAGTCACGAGAATAAAAGGTACAGCATAAGGAATATAGTCAATGATATTGTCATAGGTTTATATGGTGACAGATTGTAGCTACACTTGTGGTGAGCAGAGCATAACATATAGAGACGCTGAATCACTATGTTGCACACCTACAAGGATTGTAACACTATGTATCAACTATTCTCAAATAAAAAATTTTTTTTTTACTTTTTTATTGTTATGTTAATCACCGTACATTACATCATCAGTTTTTGATGCAGTGTTCCATGATTCATTGTTTGTGCATAACACCCCGTGCTCCATGCAGAACGTGCCCTCTTTAATACCCATCACCAGGCTAACCCATCCCCCCACTCCCCTCCCCTCTAGAACCCTCAGTTTGTTTTTCAGAGTCCATCATCTCTCATGGTTCATCTCCCCCGCCCGATTTCCGCCCCCTTCATTCTTCCCCTCCTACTATCTTCTTCTTTTTTTCTTTCTTAACGTATACTGCATTATTTGTTTCACAGGTACAGATATATGATTCAACAGTCTTATACAATTCACAGCGCTCACCATAGCACATACCCTCCCCAATGTCTATCACCCAGCCACCCCATCCCTCCCAGCCCCTACCACTCTAGCAACCCTCAGTTTGTTTCCTGACATTAAGAATTCCTCGTATCAGTGAGGTCATATGATACATGTCTTTCTCTGATTGACTTATTTCACTCAGCATAACACCCACCAGTTCCATCCACGTCATTGCAAATGGCAACATCTCATTCCCTTTGATGGCTGCATAATATTCCATTGTATATATATACCACATCTTCTTTATCCATTCATCTGTCGATGGACATCTTGGCTCTTTCCACAGTTTGGCTATTGTGGACATTGCTGCTATAAACATCGGGGTGCACGTACCCCTTCGGATCCCTACATTTGTATTTTGGGGGTAAATACCCAGTAGTACAATTGCTGAATCGTATGGTAGCTCTATTTTCAACTTTTTGAGGAACCTCCATACTGTTTTCCAGAGTGCTTGCACCAGCTTGCATTCCCACCAACAGTGTAGGAGGGTTCCCCTTTCTCCGCATCCCCGCCAACATCTGTCGTTTCCTGACTTGTTAATTTTAGCCATTCTGACTGGTGTGAGGTGGTATCTCATTGAAGTTTTGATTTGGATTTCCCTGATGCCGAGCGATATTGAGCACTTTTTCATGTGTCTGTTGGCCATTTGGATGTCTTCTTTGGAAAAATGTCTGTTCATGTCTTCTGCCCATTTCTTGATTGGATTCTTTGTTCTTTGGGTGTTGAGTTTGATAAGTTCTTTACAGATTTTGGATACTAGCCCTTTATCTGATATGTCATTTGCAAATATCTTCTCCCATTCTGTCGGTTGTCTTTTGGTTTTGTTGACTGTTTCCTTTGCTGTGCAAAAGCTTTTTATCTTGATGAAGTCCCAATAGTTCATTTTTGCCCTTGCTTCCCTTGCCTTTGGCGATGTTTTCTAGGAAGAAGTTGCTGCGGCTGAGGTCGAAGAGGTTGCTGCCTGCATTCTCCTTTAGGATTTTGATGGACTCCTGTCTCACATTGAGGTCTTTCAACCATTTGGAGTCTATTTTTGTGTGTGGTGAAAGGAAATGGTCCAGTTTCATTCTTCTGCATGTTGCTGTCCAGTTTTCCCAACACCATTTGTTGAAGAGACTGTCTTTTTTCCATTGGACATTCTTTCCTGCTTTGTCAAAGATTAGTTGACCATAGAGTTGAGGGTCCATTTCTGGGCTCTCTGTTCTGTTCCACTGATCTATGTGTCTGTTTTTGTGCCAGTACCATACTGTCTTGATGATGACAGCTTTGTAATAGAGCTGGAAGTCCGGAATTATGATGCCGCCAGCTTTGCTTTTCTTTTTCAACATTCCTCTGGCTATTCGGGGTCTTTTCTGGTTCCATACAAATTTTAGGATTATTTGTTCCATTTCTTTGAAAAAAGTGGATGGTATTTTGATGGGGATTGCATTGAATGTGTAGATTGCTCTAGGTAGCATTGACATCTTCACAATATTTGTTCTTCCAATCCATGAGCATGGAACGTTTTCCATTTCTTTGTGTCTTCCTCAATTTGTTTCATGAGTATTTTATAGTTTTCTGAGTACAGATCCTTTGCCTCTTTGGTTAGACTTATTCCTAGGTATCTTATGGTTTTGGGTGCAATTGTAAATGGGATCGACTCCTTAATTTCTCTTTCTTCTGTCTTGTTGTTGGTGTATAGGAATGCCACTGATTTCTGTGCATTGATTTTATATCCTGCCTCTTTACTGAATTTCTGTATGAGATCTAGCAGTTTTGGGGTGGAGTCTTTTCGGTTTTCCACATAAAGTATCATATCATCTGCAAACAGTGAGAGTTTGACTTCCTCTTTGCCGATTTGGATGCCTTTGATTTCTTTTTGTTGTCTGATTGCTGTGGCTAGGACTTCCAATACTATGTTGAATAGTAGTGGTGATAGTGGACATCCCTGCCGCGTTCCTGACCTTAGGGGGAAAGCTCTCAGTTTTTCCCCATTGAGAATGATATTCACTGTAGGTTTTTCATAGATGGCTTTTATGATATTGAGGAATGTACCCTCTATCCCTACACTCTGAAGAGTTTTGATCAAGAAAGGATGCTGTACTTTGTCAAATGCTTTTTCTGCATCTATTGAGAGGATCATATGATTCTTGTTCTTTCTTTTGTTAATGTATTGTATCACGTTGATTGATTTGCGGATGTTGAGCCAACCTTGCAGCCCAGGGATAAATCCCACTTGGTCGTGGTGAATAATCCTTTTAATGTACTGTTGGATCCTATTGGCTAGTATTTTGGTGAGAATTTTTGCATCCATGTTCATCAAGGCTATTGGTCTGTAATTCTCCTTTTTGATGGGGTCTTTGCCTGGTTTTGGGATCAAGGTAATGGTGGCCTCATAAAACGAGTTTGGAAGTTTTCCCTCCATTTCTATTTTTGGAACAGTTTCAGAAGAATAGGTATTAATTCTTCTTTAAATGTTTGGTAGAATTCCCCTGGGAAGCCATCTGGTCCTGGGCTTTTGTTTTTTGGGAGATTTTTGATGACTGCTTCAATTTCCTTAGTGGTTATAGGTCTGTTCAGGTTTTCTATTTCTTCCTGGTTCAGTTTTGGTAGTTGATACATCTCTAGGAATGCATCCATTTCTTCTAGGTTATCTAATTTGCTGGCATGCAGTTGCTCATAATATGTTCTTATAATTGTTTGTATTTCTTTGGTGTTTGTTGTGATCTCTCCTCTTTCATTCATGATTTTGTTGATTTGGGTCCTTTCTCTTTTCTTTTTGATAAGTCTGGCCAGGGGTTTATCTGTTGTTAATTCTTTCAAAGAACCAGCTCCTAGTTTCGTTGATCTGTTCTACTATTCTTTTGGTTTCTATTTCATTGATTTCTGCTCTGATCTTTATTATTTCTCTTCTCCTGCTCGGTTTAGGCTTTATTTGCTGTTCTTTCTCCAGCTCCTTTAGGTGTAGTTAGGTTGTGTACTTGAGACCTTTCTTGTTTCTTGAGAAAGGCTTGTATTGCTATATACTTTCCTCTTAGGACTGCCTTTGCTGCATCCCAAAGATTTTGAACAGTTGTGTTTTCATTTTCATTGGTTTCCATGTATTTTTTTAATTCTTCTTTAATTTCCTGGTTGACCCATTCATTCTTTAGTAGGATGCTCTTTAGCCTCCATGTATTTGAGTTCTTTCTGACTTTCCTCTTGTGATTGAGTTCTAGTTTCAAAGCATTGTGGTCTGAAAATAGGCAGGGAATGATCCCAGTCTTTTGGTACCGGTTGAGACCTGATTTGTGACCTAGGATGTGATCTATTCTGGAGAATGTTCCATGGGCACTACAGAAGAATGTGTATTCCATTGCTTTGGGATGGAATGTTCTGAATATGTCTGTGAAGTCCATTTGGTCCAGTGTGTCATTTAAAGTCTTTATTTCCTTGTTGATCTTTTGCTTAGATGATCTGTCCTTTTCAGTGAGGGGGGTGTTAAAGTCCCCCACTATTATTGTATTGTTGTCAATGTGTTTCTTTGCTTTTGTTATTAATTGCCTTATATAATTGGCTGCTCCCATGTTAGGGGCATAGATATTTACAATTGTTAGATCTTCTTGTTGAATAGACCCTTTAAGTAGGATATAGTGTCCTTCCTCAACTCTTATTACAGTCTTTGGTTTAAAATCTAATTTGTCTGCTATAAGGATTGCCACCACAGCTTTCTTTTGGTGTCCATTAGCATGGTAAATGGTTTTCCACCCCCTCACTTTCAATCTGGGGGTGTCTTTGGGTCTAAACTGAGTCTCTTGCAGACAGCATATCGATGGGTCTTGTTTTTTAATCCAATCTGATAGCCTGTGTCTTTTGATTGGGGCATTTAGCCCATTTACATTCAGGGTAACTATTGAAAGATAGGAATTTAGTGCCATTGTATTGCCTGTAAGGTGACTGTTACCGTATATTGTCTGTGTTCCTTTCTGGTCTATGTTGCTTTTAGGCTCTCTCTTTGCTTAGAGGACCCCTTTCAGTATTTCTTGTAGGGCTGGTTTTGTGTTTGTAAATTCCTTTAGTTTTTGTTTGTCCTGGAAGCTTTTTATCTCTCCTTCTATTTTCAGTGACAGCCGATCTGGATATAGTATTCTTGGCTGCATATTTTTCTCATTTAGTGCTCTGAATATATCATGCCTGTCCTTTCTGGCCTGCCAGGTCTCTGTGGATAGGTCTGTTGCCATTCTAATGTTTCTACCATTGTAGGTTACAGATCTCTTCTCCCGAGCTGCTTTCAGGATTTTCTCTTTGTCTCTGAGACTTGTAAGTTTTACTATTAGATGTCGGGATGTTGACCTCTTTTTATTGATTTTGAGAGGGGCTCTCTGTGCCTCCTGGATTTTGATGCCTGTTTCCCTCCCCAAATTAGGGAAATTCTGTGCTATAATTTGCTCCAGTATACCTTCTGCCCCTCTCTCTCTTTCTTCTTCTTCTGGGATCCCAATTATTCTAATGTTGTTTCGTCTTATGGTATCGCTTATCTCTCGAATTCTGCCCTCGTGATCTAGTAGTTGTTTATCTCTCTTTTTCTCAGCTTCTTTATTTTCCATCATTTGGTCTTTTATATCACTGATTGTCTCTTCTGCCTCATTTATCCTAGCAGCTAGCGCCCCCATTTTTTATTGCACCTCATTAATAGCCTTTTTGATTTCGACTTGGTTAGATTTTAGTTCTTTTATTTCTCCAGAAATAAATTAGAGAAAGGGTTTCTCTAATATCTTCCATGCTTTCTTCAAGCCCAGCTAGTATCTTTAAAGTCATGATTCTGAACTCTACATCCGACATCGTACTAGTGTCCATATTGAGTAGGTCCCTGGCAGTCAGTACTACCTCTTGTTCTTTTTGTTGAGGTGATTTTTTCCATTTTGTCATTTTGTCCAGAGGAGAATAGATGAATGAGAGAACAAAATGCTAACAGGGTAACAACGTCCCCAGAAAATATACTCTAAACAAATCAGAAAAGACCTGAAGCCAGGGGAAAAGAAAGGGAAAGAACGAAAAAAGAAAAGAAAGAAAAAGATAAAAACAAACAAAAACAGAGCAAAACAAAAAAAACCAGAATATGATCATATGTGATCAGGCTGGTGCATAGATCAGTGCCACACACTAGATTTTAGGTGTATTTTCGTCTGTTAGAAGAAAGTGCCTCCCAAAATTTTAAAGAAAGAAAAACATATGTACAAAAATAAGGGCTGATATGATGAAAGGATGGAATATGACTGTAAAGATGAAAATTATAAAAAATTTTATAAAAGGAACTGTTAAGAAGTTGTTTGAAAAAGAAAGGATTTAAAAAAAAAAGGGAGAGAATGTGATCAGGCAGGAGAGTAGAACAAAGCCATACACTAGAGATTTAGGGTATATTTTCATCTGTTAGAAGAAACTGTATCTCAAAATTATAAAGAGAGAACAACTTATATATATATGCCAAAAATACGGGTAACTACTATGAAGGGATAGAATATGACTCTAAAAATGAAAAATAAAAATGTTTTTTAAAAAAGGGATTGATAAGATGTTGGTTGAAAAAGGGAAAAAGAAAAATTCAAAAAAAAAAATTAACTTTGAAAGACTACAGAATCATGGTAAAAAAGCCATGGATTCTATGTGCAGTATTCCTCTGGCCCTGGAGTTCTGCTGTTCTCATTGATCGGTCAACTGGGTCTTGGCTGGCTGTTCTTGCTGATCTTCTGGGGGAGGGGCCTGTTGCCGTGGTTCCCAAATGTCTTTGCCGGAGGCGGAATTGCCCCGCCCTTGCCCCCTCCCGGCTAAGTAATCTGCTCGGGTTTGCTCTCGGGACCTTTTGTTCCCTGCAAGCTTTCCGTTCGGCTTTGGAGGATGAGAGTGAAAATGGCGGCCTCCCAGTCTCCGCCCCGGAGGATCCGAGAACTTGGGCCCCCGCTCCTCAGTGAGCCCCCAGAGAAAAGCAGTCAGTCACTCCCGTCTCCCCAGTCTCCGGCCACACTCCGTGCTCACCCGGCCTGTGACCGAGCATTTCTATCTCTGGCACCTGACCCCGTGTGGAGTCTCCAAACCCAACAGATCCCTGTGGTGCCCTCCCGTGCCGCTCCTCCTGGGGGAGGAAGGGGAGTGTCCCTGGATCTGCCACTTGTTGGGTCCCGACTGTGCCGTGGATCACGGTTTAGGGCAACCCGGAGCTGAGAGCCCGCACCTGGGCTCCGTCTCTGCAGGCGACTTCCCCGCTCTGATACCTGGGAGGTCTGCTGCACTCAGGCACCCCCGGTCTTTCTGTGACCCTGAGGGTCCTGAGACCACACTGTCCCGCGAGGGTTCCACCCCCCGCTTAGCCACTGGAGCGACGTCCCTCGGCGGAGCAGACTTCTAAAAGTTCTGATTTTGTGCTCCGCGGCTCTATCACTTGCCAGAAGCGGCTGCCGGAGGCCCCTCCCCCGCCGTCTATCCTCCCGAATATCGCCTCGGATTCACTTCTCCGCACGTCCTACCTTCCAGAAAGTGGTCGCTTTTCTGATGAGAGAGTTGTTGCTCTTCTTTTCTTCGATCTCCTGTTGAGTTTGTAGGTGTTCAGAATGGTTTGATCCCTATCCAGCTGAATTCCTGAGAGGAGACGAAATCCAGGTCTCCTACTCCTCCGCCATCTTGCTCTGCCCCTCAAATAAAAAATTTTTAAAAATGCTGAGACCCCTTGTATATTCCTGATCCAGTTTGCCTTTTCAAAGAGCTTACAGTACAGAATATCAGAATATGATTCTGGTGTACTTGAGTCAGATTTACAGAGTTAATTTTTATGAAATACATGAAAAGAATTACATCATAATTAAAGCAGATTGTGTTTAAATGTTTTACTTTAGCATATGACTGGTATTGCAACTAGTATGTCACCACCTCCAGAAGTTTATCCAGTCACAAGAATATTCTGTTCTCATTCTTAAATAATGAAGTGGCTGAGTGTTCTAAATAGGATTCATCAATTGTATATTTTTCAGCATTTCAGAAGCATAGTATAGTACAGACACACTAAATGGTTTTTAAAGGAACTGTGTATTGCTTTCATTTGACAGTTACTAAGCATATACCAGATTCTGTGTTTAAGTACTGGAGAGACAGACCAGCTGTAGTCTTGGTTATGTTAGATGGGAGAAATAGAACAGAAAACAAATAGAAAATATTTTTGCCAAACTGGTATAAAATTTCTCAGAAATAACATCTTCCTTATTGTTTATGATGTTTGCCATTGATTTTATGTGAATAAAAAGTCATAGCCTATTTTATATGAGTATAATTTAATTAGTAATAACATCTTCTTTCCACTATGAAAATAGAGATTGTTCAGATCTAATACAATGCTGAAGTATTTTTTAAAACCATGACTACATGTTCTTTATCTAATCTCCCTCAAGATAAAATGAGATGATATGGTCTGCTTTATTTATGTAATGGACCCAGGAAAATGTTCACTGTAATACAAAATTTATTTCCAAGTTGAGTTGCACATATGATCATTAAAAGAGAACAATATCCTAAATTTCTTAGAAGGTCGAAGAACATATAGGTATAGATTTTACATATCCATGTATTATAATGAATTACCCCATTTATGCTGGGAGAAGAGGTTTTAGTTTAATTTTTGCAGGTAGGAGTGTTTTATGGGTCTACCTTACTTACATACCTAGTGCTCAACCTAACGGTATTCCAACAAGCTTTACTAGTGTTTCATGGTCAAAGGGATTTGGGACTCCTGTATGGTGAATACCATTAGCCTGGACATAGGTGATAGTTTGCCCAGGAACAAAATTTAAAATCTTTTAAAACCTGCTAGTTTTTAGTGCTATAAATTTTATTCTAATGAAATGAGAGCTAGTAGGACCTAAGACTAGCTAACATCTTTTGGGGTATGCAGTGTGAAGCTAACTAGGATAGCATTTGCACCCTACCATTATCATTCAGGTTATATCATTTTGGGGCTCAGTAAAATGGACATGAACAAAGAGGTACATTTCAATGAAATCATGACTTTAATATGAATTTTTAAATGCCATCTGGATTGATAGTTTATTGACTTAGAGAGAATTGAAGACAAACTTAACATTCATCGCTTTCTGTTACTAATATTAAGGGACAAAGAAGATACATAGAAAAGAAAATATCATATTGATAATTTGGGGGAAATTTTTTTTTAAATATGTTTTCTATAACACCACTTACTACTGAAAGAAAGCTCAATAAAATATTGGCTAATGAAGATATTGTGATTTTTTTTTTCCCCCTCTGTAGGAAGGACAAGTTCCTCCCCCAGTCTTATGAAGAGGGACTTAGTGTCTGGGGTGACTTGAGAACTTCATGTTTATCAAAATGGTGATGAAGGGTGAAAGGAGAGGGAGAAGGGTGACAAGCATGAGAATGATAAGGTTGATAACATTGGAATCTACACAGAGTAGATTCTAGTCACGAGCACTGTCACTAACTAGCCTGTGAATTTCAAGAAAAAAGTTTGAAAGTGAATTTCAGAGATGAAAATTCTTCCCTCTAAATTCATAAATAACAATGAATATCATATTTGCCAATTTATTATTTCAACAGATCTTATTGCATCTTTACATTAATTAATTTATTTGGCCCTTCCTCAGAGATTTTATAACCTAGTTTGAAGAGATTAGATTCCTACACTAGTGGATGAAGTCCTCAAGAAAATGTATCTATCCCTCTTGTCCAGCATAGAGTCTGTTGTTCTGTGTCATAGAGGTTTGTTTGGAGTGTTTGTTTGTTTTTTAGAAGAGAGGGGGGAGGAGCAGAGGGGGGAGGAAGAGAGAGAATCTTCTGGGTCCACCCCCAACGAGGGGCTCCATCTCACAGCCCTTAGATCATGACCTGAGCCAAAATCAAGAGTCTGATGCTTAACCAGCTGAGCCACCCAGGTGCCCCTGTTTTGGGGTGGGGTTTTTTTTTTTTTAAGTCATTGACCACATAGTGATGGTAAAGGGGGACGAGGGAGGATTGGATAGAAAAATGTAAAGCTACAAGCCTAGCGGTTCTTGTGTCTGAGAATCAATCAAAACAAAAATGAAATTTTATCCATTCACCTTTGAAATTACAGTGTGGGTCAATAGGAATCAATTATAGCATTCTATTGCCACACATTTTGTTATAAAAATGAAATATAGGGCGCCTGGGTGGCTCAGTTGGTTAAGCGACTGCCTTCGGCTCAGGTCATGATCCTGGAGTCCCGGGATCGAGTCCCGCATCGGGCTCCCTGCTCAGCAGGGAGCCTGCTTCTCCCTCTGACCCTCCCCCTCTCATGCTCTATCTCATTCTCTCTCTCAAATAAATAAATAAAATCTTTAAAAAAAAAAAAAAAATGAAATATAGCGCTGCTTGTGCCTAATTCAGATGGTATTTCAGATAGCTGGCTCATAGTTAAGGAAAGCTGTGTGGGCTTTAACTTAGAGGAGAGTTTTCCTTCCTTCAACTCCTCCTCCTTGTGCCCCAAACCTTCCCTCAATCTCTGAGTTACTCCAGTCTGGTGCTGGAGTCTAGCCCATAGCGCCATCTAGGAGTCAGGGGAGGTGATGGAGTGCACTCCCCAAAGCTTGCTGCTTCAGCCCCTCCAGAACTCTCCTCCCCACCTCCAACCACATCTACCAGTGCTGAGTTAGCCAGTAGCCACCAGAGCTGCCTTTTTCAGTTAATAGTTCTGTAAAATTATGTCAGAGAAACAAATGAGTGTGATAGAGAGTTTTCTTCCCATGGCAATCTAAGAAAGCAAGTGAAAACTCATGGCAGAAAACAATATTATACAATGGATAGTATCATACAAGCTTTGTCCCAGACTGACCTGGGTTCAAAGACACCCTCTGGGCTTGTAGGATTTTTCGTCTTAGAATATGTAAAGTGCTTGGGACACAGTAGGCCCCTAGAAGTGAATCATATTATTATGTTTCAGAATCATGTGGGTAAAATTAGACAGAACCAGAAAAGGATCAAATTCTACAAAAACAAACTATTTTATGCAGCATAAGAAAAGAAAATGAGCATTAAGCGGATCTGTTTGACATCGGGGCTCTACTTTTTAAAAAGAAGAATTGGAACGCCTGGGTGGCTCAGTCGGTTAAGCATCTGCCTTCAGCTCCAGTCATGATCCCTGGGATCCTGGGATTGAGTCCCGCATCCAACTCCCTGCTCAGCGGGGAGCCTGCTTCTCCCTCTGCCCCTGCTGCTCCCCCTGCTTGTGCACGCGCTCTCTCTCTGACAAATAAATAAAATCTTAAAAATAAAAAATAAATAAAAAGAATCGTAGGCTTTGTTGTATATCTAAATCAGAAAAGTACTTAAATTCACATCAATAAGTTATTCTGGTTACAACATAATAGAACTATATAATCATCAAGGTAAAACTGACTGAAGTTTAAACATGTAATTAAATTCATGTTTTGAATGAATTAGAACAATTCTTGTTCTCCTCCTCCATCACTTACCCCCCACCAGGATACAAAAAGTCAGTAGGAAACACCATTCCTTTCTTGGAATAAGCACGAGAGCCTTCAAACAGATTATAAAAAAATGTCATTCATCATTTTTATTTTCTTTGGAAATTGTGCTTTTCTTCCTGAATATACCATAATATTTTTTTCTTTTCCTTGCGTTTTTATACTCAGTCAAAATACTTTAAAAATACTCTGTGTGTGTATGTGAAAAACCATTTTACTTCTTAAATCTATCTTATGCTTTTTAGTAAGAACCAGTTTGAGAATATAGATATATCACCATAAGCATCTGTTACCTTGGCACAATTGTATGACAAAGTGTGTTGTGAAGATGAAAAGCTAATTTCTCTTCTAGCTGTTTCTTCTGGTGAATGGAAATTAGCAGTTTGATATGATTTCATTTATACTGAACTTACAGTATACGTGTTTTTATTCATACAACATTTTTGAGAAATCTGTCATGTTTCATATGTTCTTAGATTTTTTTTTATCCAAAGTCCTTCACTAACTCTACCAGTGATAAGGGTATACAGTTTGCCATTATACAGACTTGGGTTCAAACATGGTTCTACCACTTAGTGGCCTTTGGGCAAGTTTCTCAAACTCTGAGATCCTCAGGTTACTTGTCTCCAAAGCTAGAATAATAATACTTACCCACAAGGCTATTGTGAGATTACATATAATGCGCTCTCAAAAATACTAGGTCTTTTTCTCTATAAAATAAAAAGTATCCCTAAAACGTGTTAAGATTATGTCTTTTTTTTTCTTGACCATCTTCACCCACTTTGCCCAACCCTCCACCTCTCCCCACTGCAACCTCCAGTCTGTTCTCTGTATCTGTGAGTTTTAAGTTTTTTTTTTTTTAATTTTAGATTCTACATTTGTGTGAGATCATACACTATTTGTCTTTTTCTAACTTATTTGCCTTCAAGGTCCACACATCATGTTGTAGAAAATGTCAGGATTTCCTTCTTTTTTATGGCTGAATGATATTCCATTATATATATATATATCACATCACATATATACCACATTATATATATAGGACACCATTACATACATACACACACACACACACACACACACACACACACACTGCATTTTCTTGATGGTTCATTCCTCAGTGGACAATTAGGTTATTTCTATGTCTTGGCTATTGTAAATAATGCTTCAATGAACACAGGGTACAGATGTCTTTTCAAGATAGTGATTTTGTTTTTTTCGGACAAATACCTAGAAATAGAATTCCTGGCTTGTATGGTAGTTCTATTTTTAATTTTTTTGAGGAAGCTCCATATTGTTTTCCAGAGTGACTGCACCAATTTACTTTTCTACCAAGAGTGCACAGCAAACACAGCAATGCTCCTTTTTTCCACATCCTTGCCAACACTTACTATTTTTATCTTTTTGACAATAGGCACTCTAAGACATGTGAGGTGATAATCTCATTGTGGTTTTGATTTGCGTTTCCCTGATGATGAGTGATGTTGAGCACCTTTTTATATACCTGTTGGACATTTGTATGTTTTCCTTGGAAAAATATCTAACCAGATCCTTTGCCCATTTTTAAATCAGATTGTTTGCTGTTGGGTTTTTTTTTTCTGTTGAGTTGTATGAGCTCTTTATATATTTTGGATATTAACTTCTTATCAGATATATGATTTGCATATATTTTCTCCCATTCCATAGGTTGCCTTTTCATTCTGTTGGTGGTTTCCTTAAATGTTCCTATGAATTGCAAGTAGTTCTAGTTTGTATCTGCTACGATTGTTTTCCAGATGCAGGAATAGCTTCCAAATAATGATACTTCTTTAAATGGAATGATGTTAATTTATCTAGCTCACTGCTACTGTATTGTATAGCTTGGGAAAATGTGCTGTTTTTGCAGTCTCTTAGTTCAAGTGGTTTATGAATTAAAGCAGAGGCCTATCATGTTCTAAGATCCCTTACTTAGTTCATGATTGCAAAATAAAGTATCCATTTATTAGGCAAGGATTATCTACAATGTCTGCGAGGGTAAACAGACCCACTCATAAGAATAAGTGTTGCCTTCAAATTTGTACTGAAGTATGCTGAAAAACATGTATACTATAGCTGTGATAATGAGCAGTACAGTAGAGAGAGGTGATTTATGATACCTGTTTCTGACAGCTATAGTGCTGAGATTCCCAGGGTATCTGATCATGGCATTAGCATGCTGACAGCTCAGCATTTAGAACATTATGGTAATTTATCCTGCCTATGCTGTCACCTGCACTGTCAGAGTTTCTTTTTAATGATGGTATAACTGTTTTGTTTGTTTGTACTGCATTCTTTTCATTTGGCTAATGCTTTCTCATTAGATTGAACCTAGTAAATGAGAGTAATTAAGTGCTTCCTATAGCTCAGATGCAATGATTAAGTTGCAGAGCTGCTACTGATTATGTTTTGTCATTTATCTCTATTAATCTGAGAATAATCCAGATGATAAACACATGTAATTTTTTGCTAATGTTCAATAGATGAAATTTATAGTTCCTCAATGGAGCCAAGCAGTAAATGTATATTCATATATATATAGTAAGTTGTTATATGTGAACTTGCTTTAAATAAGCATACAAGTGACAGCTAGTGTTAATAAAAAGGGAAAGATACTTTTAATTGTCATACTGAATTTATTCCTTCTTGAAACGTCCTTTATTCTAAAAAAAGAAAAAAGGCTTAAATCCCTGTTACGGAGCAAGTTTCTCTCACTTTACCTTTCTTTGAGTCATATGCAGGGACAAGATTAAAATTTGTTTTAATATCCATATTTGAAGTTCTTTTGATCACTCTATTCTGATAGTTTTTCTGATTTTCTAAACTAGTAATTTATAATGATTCTAGAAGAAAATGTTTCAACTAAATTGTTCATTAAATAACTCATGGGATTAATTTTAGAGCTTTTGCCTTTTAATAACCTGAGTTAAAACATGGACATAATAATGTGGATATATATATATATATAGAAAGATAATGTACAGTTACATATATATTTTCTTTCTATCTGACAGTATTTGCTAATAAAGAGATACACAGTTCTCATAACTCTGATTATTGTGAATATTATAGTTAATTATTCCTGCCAGCTTTCTTAAGTTAGCCAAACCAATTGATGCATTTTATTTGCAATTAGAGATAATATATGCCAGTTTCATGCATTTTAATGTAATTGTTTTCTAAAGATTTATTCCTAACTCTTTACAGTTTATTTAGAAAATAATAGTTCCAATGAACTTTCAAACGGATGAAGGAAAATAGAGGATTGTTTTTAGGAAATTACATTTTGTGATACTATTTTAATAAATGCTTCAAACAATCGTATTATTGCTCAGTCTGTGAATATCTGTGTACGTAGGCTACTCCAAATCTTCAGTTCATATACAGATGGCAGGAAAATTAACAGAAACTTAGTTACTGCATTACTAGTTTGCACTTAAGTGTATGACCAGGAGCCTGGTTAGTGTGATTCATCAAACACTGGAATAAGCACATTAACAGTTCTTTTGTTGAAAAAGAGCATTGTTGTACTCGAGCTTGCTTCCGTGCATTGCAGTGCTTTGAGAACTGCTCTTATGTTTCATTTAAGAAAAAGGTCTTTTAAGCATCCTCACATGTAATGCCTTTATTTGCACATTTAGATCACTTGCAGAATTTTGTTCTGTGAGCAGATGGTATCACCTAAAATTAAATGCTGGAAACAATGATGTTAGGCCTACTTCAGTTGGTTAATTTTAATGGAATATTTTTTGAAAGTGAAAACATTGCGTAAATCTTAAATGGAGTTTGATATTTTTAATAATCATTCATTTTTCTTTGGATTCCTTTCTAAAAGAATAAATGACTTTTAAAGGGTGGGTTTAGGCTACACAGAGAACTCTTCCTCTTGTTTAGGTGTACAAATGTCTTCCATGCAGGCTAATTGGAAATTGAGGCTATCTTAAATATTGGAGGTTTATTAAGTTCTCTGGTGTTCTATTCAAATTGTTTTTGCTACAGTTTTAGAAGATTTAATATTTGGCCTAATTTATCACCTTTCTTAGGGATCAGCTTTTCAGTCCTGTACTTTAGGCTAGAGTGAAGAAATAGATTGTTGAGATGATTAGATTATATATGAAGTGATGGTTTGTTAACGGTAGTATAATAGAAGAATCTGTATTTTTGAAATTGTGGAAAATGTCCCTGATAGGCAATTGTCAGTTAAGGAATGGACCAAAAGCATTTGAAAGCCCTAAGTTCTAACTCAGACCTTCTTCCCTAGTAGTTATTTCATGAGATAAGCTTTCTCTTTCTTCTGCACACTAAGATAATAGAATGAGTGATGGTGAGTATTAGGCCAATTTAATGCTCTTTTAATGTTAAATTCTAAAATAGGAAGCCCAAAATAGTCATGGCAGTTTTCCGATCATTTTGTACTGTTTAAAAAAAAACAAAGAAAGAACTGGATAATATTTTAGGATGGAATGTTTACTAATCTAGAAGATATTTCTTTTCCAGTAAAAGATGGGAACAATGGTTTTGGTGCAAGAATCTTTTCAATCTCAAGTATTTGCTATTTCTGTATTCCTGCATAGTTGATTCCAAATGTCCTTTCTTTCTTGAGATTCTGATTTCAAAACCAATTTTTAATTATCCCCACCTCCACCCCTTGTCCTAACAACAAAGAAACAAGTCTATTTGAGTTGTTAATGTTGAAATACAAGTTGTAACTGTTCCTTTGTCCTTGGTTAAAAAATAATTATAAAAATAGGGTAAAGAGAAAATTCTTTCTTCCCTTGTTGGTCAGTTCTATAGAAGTAATTTAAAATACCGTATATTGAATTCTTTGATCATTTCTCCTGGGTGGATTGGGAAAGAAGTCAAAGCTGAGGCAATTGCTTCTGGGCTCTCTTTCTGTGTGCCTGGTAAATGAAACACAAGGAACCTCACCAAACTACATGACTAATGGCAACCTCCAGTGCCGCCTGCAATCAAAGATTAATTTGCTTTATCAAGTTTAAAGAATACCGGGTGATAAATCATGTCAAAAAGAAATAATCAGTCAAAGGCTGATGTTCTTTTCTACATGTGAGGACAGGTGCTATGAGGCATGCATTTGCTATATACAGTTAATTTTGTTTTTATGCACTTTTGTTCATCTTAATTTCCATTTAGTTGATCCTTGGATCAAATAATTTCTCTCATTAAGATCAACTAACATTTCAACTGAAAGGCTGTAGGATTATAGATCCAAAGTAACATTCTTTCCCTTTAATTTATAGAAGTATTTTTCTCATATGAGCATTATTAATAAATGTTTACTTTTTCCAAACATGAGTTAGCTAATGCCAAATGGGAAATGAAATTATTTTCTCCCCTGTCAAGATGCCCAAGAATATTAACTGGGTGTTCATATTTGTAATAGCTGTCTGTGTATAATAGACTTACATATTTATATAAAATTTTCATTTTACTCAAATCTCCCCATCTGTTTTTTTTTTCTTTTTTCTTTTTTAAAGAGAGAGAGCGAGAGCTGGAGTCTCTCTCTAATTCTGTCCCCTGGGTCCATAATGCAGGATCCATTTGAGGTAAGATTGTATTATAAAGAGGTGGTCTTCCCAGCACTTTCAGAAGACGCATTTTGAACAGTATCCAAAACCAATCTTGTATTTTTTCAGAGACTGTCAGAACTCTTTTAAAGTGAGGCTCAGAGTGTCTTTGTAGCAGAGTTTTTAATCTATAGTCATAGTCATGTGCAAATGGAGTTTCTTTAAATGTTTTCTTATGTATAGTTATGTATTACTTCCTGCCTAGGTCTTTTCTAGGTCACTCCCCTTCCGTGGTTAATTAGAAATTTGGAAATTATTAATTTTCCATTTGATGTATAAACTTAAATAAAAAGTCATCATAGACTTGAAATGTGGAGCTGCAAAGTTGTCTAGCTGGAGCAGTAAATCTTCTCCCTAGGGTAACTCTTTGTTTTCTTTTGCTTCACCATTTCTCCTGGTCTTTCTGTCCAGATAGATTTTGACCCTTGTTCGCTCCAGTAAATTGTTAGCAGTGCAGGAGGGCTTATGGCTGGCTTTTGTTTTCCTTTTTTAATGTTTCTAATTCCTATGAATTATTTAAAAATATCTGTAAAGTTCCATTATTGACATCACTAGCATCCTAAAGAGAAAATACCTTGTCAGCTTACCTGGGTTTTCAAAGACTTCCTTTTAAACTGAGTAGGAATTTAACTTGCCTGTACTTCTATTTTTTACAAAGTATCTATCATGATCTATTTCGTATCTAAAATGGGATGATAGGACAAACTGATAAGAATCCTTCCAATCTGAAAGAATTTTGTAACATAAGCCATACCTATTTTGACATTAACTGAGTCAACCAGTGATCCAGTGATCCAGTGGTCATTAATAATTTGTGTAATAGCAGTCTATCCTAGTGAATTGCTGTACTTTAAACTGCATAGTGGAATAAAAATAGGTTTAGATATGAAGACTGAACACTTCTATCCAAAGACTAACTCCAGCATTTGTATAAAACCTGATAATTGCATTTGCTTTAGGGGTGCTGTTAAGAGTATGATCCCATCATATTTCTTAGTGGTCCCTATAGGAAGCCACAGGAGAGAAATTCCTTTTAAAATTTAGTACTAGGAGGGGCGCCTGGATGGCCCAGTCAGTTGAGTGTCTGCCTTAGGCTCAGGTCATGATCCCTGGGTCCTGGGATCGAGCCCCCGCGGCGGGCTCCCTGCTCAGTGGGGCGCCTGCTTCTCCCTCTCCCTCCCCCTGCTGTGCTTTCTTGCTCTCTCTCTGTCAAATAAATAAAAATCTAAAAAAAAATTTTTTTAATACCAGGATATGCTTCCCTTTGCTTAAGAAATGCATATATATTCCTCTTATAGATAGCAAAGACTGTAAAATAATCTTTTCTTTTTCATTTTGGACATCTGAAAATGTGGCACCAACTTATGGCCTAACTCTTCCATTGCATGAAACCTTAGAATCTGCTTTTACAAATTTTGATAGCTCTCCCCCTCCCCTTTTTATCTATACCCTGTATTCAACTTAATATTATACCTGATCCTCATGATCCATTTTAATCCTTCTTTTACTTTTTACATGTCTAGGAAATCTAGACATGTAAAAGATTTCCTATATGTCGCTCCAAAACTCAATATAAGGAGTCACTGTGTAAATAGGTAAAATTGCCCTGACTCTCACTAAATATCCAAAGAAGTCCTTTCTTTCCTTTTAGAGTTTAGGTATTCTCATTTGTAAAATAAAGTAGTGAACTGGATTGCCTTGGAGACCTTTTTGATTTAAATTCTATTTTTTTTATTTTATTATGTTAATCACCATACATTACATCATCAGTTTTTGATGTACTGTTCCATGATTCATTGTTTGCGTGTAACACCCAGTGCTCCATTCAGTACGTGCCCTCTTTAATACCCATCACCAGGCTAACCCATTCCCCCTCCCCCTTCCCCTCTAGAACCCTCAGTTTGTTTCTCAGAGTCCATAGTCTCTCATGGTTCGTCTCCCCCTCCCGATTTCCCCCCCTTCATTTCTCCCTTCAAATTCTAGGAGTGAAAACAACAGACCTCCAGTTTCTGTTTGGAGCTATAGAAAGCTTGAAGGAGCTATACTCCCATCCTTAAAACAACAAAAAAGCTGGACAAACTGCAAGTTTATGACTCCATGAGCCTGTCAGAAAGCTAAGGTTGTAAAGTAACCATATAATCTAAAATCCAGGAAGAGAGAGGTGCCTGCTAGGAGAGGAGCACAAGCACTTTTTTACCTGTCGCAAACACAGCCAACACCATTCAGGTGGTGGGGCTGGAATGGTTGAACTGATGGAGACTGAGTATGGGCTGCCAAGAGAAAGTGGAGCCCCTGATGGCCTTAGATACATGAGGACTTTGTACCTCCTTGCAGACTGTTCTCCACATACCCCACTACACTGTCCCTTCTGCCCCAAAAAGGTACTGGCAAGAGTCCTGAGAAAGCATCCTTCAAGGTTCAGGCTAGCATGAAGGGAACAACAGTGGGAGAGATACAAAACTCCCCCTGAACCCTTCTGCCATGTCTCTTCTGGAAAAAAAAAGAAAAAAAGTACTAATTTACATATTTAAAAGAGCAACCAATGAAAACCTATTGCAGCCCCAGTTGGGGAGCAGGGACAGGAATTTATAGTGTGCCCAGAACAGCAGCTACTGGCGTGGCTGGAGTCCTGAGAAGGCCATACACTCAAGACCCAAAGACACAGTGCCTGCTTAATTCTGAGACCTAATCAAAATGACAGAGAACACGCTCCCTCATTTCCATCACCGGACTAACCAATGTCAAGTAACAAGTAATAATGTAATAGTGGAATACTGCTGGAGAGTTGCAAGAGCATTAGGACAGATCCTGTCTGAGGCACAGCACAAAGGGAAGACCTCATGCTAAAGGTAGAACAGACATTCCTCTTGAGAATCAGCCCCCACTCTAAATAATAGATCTCGCTAGAATAATTTGAAGCCTATGATATACTGTGGGCAACCATACAACAAAAAATCTCAGACTCAACCCAATTCCTAACCATTAAATTAAACCCCCACATGAAAGGCCTAGCAGAAAGTCATACCCATTTACAAGAGCAAAATCCAGAAAAAGTCTGACTTTCAACAAAGTTTACAAGGAGAAAAAAAAAGCAGCCATCTGCCAAGAGATGAACAAAACCAAACTCAGCTATGATGCAGATGTTAGAAGTGTATGACAGGAAATTGACAGGAAATTTAAGATAACTATGATTAATACACTAAAGATTCTAATGGTAAAAGTGGACAACATGCAAAATCAGATGGGTATTTTCAGCAGAATTGAAAATAATAAGAAAAAATTAAATAGAAATGCTAAAAATGGAAAACTCTTTAACAGACACGAAGAATGTTTTTGAAGGCCTTCATACACTTGACACATAAGACGAAAGAATCCCTGACCTCCAAGGTAAGTCAAGAAAGAGTAACCAAACTGAAACACAAATAGAAAAAGAATGAAAAAATTAAAAGAACAGGCCATCCAAAAGCTACGGGACAGTATAACATATGCATAAGGCTAGGAAAACTTCAATAACATTATCAACTAACTTGACCTACCTGACATTTATAGAACACTTCATCTAACAACAGTAAAATACACATTCTTTTCTCATGCACATGATATATTCACCAAGATAGACCATATTTTGGGCCATAAAACAAATGTTAGCAAATTTAAAAGAATAGAAATCCAATGAAGTAAGTTTCAGATTATAAAAAAATTAAACTTGAAATCAGTAGCAGAAAGCTATCTGGAAAATCACCAAATGCTTGGTCATGAAACAACCACTTCTAAGTAGTCCATGGGCCAAAGAAGAAGTCTCAATATATAAAAAAATATTTTGAGCTGAATGAAAATGAAAATATAATCTAAAATATCATGATTTGTGGGATACTGCTAAAAAATGCTTAGAGTGAAATTTATAGCATTAAATAATCAGATTAGAAAAAGAAGAAAGGGCTCAAATCAGTATCTAGAATAGGGGTTGACACTTTTCCAGATAGTAAATATTTTAGGCTTTGCAGGCCATATATGGTCTCTGACATATGTTGCTCCTTTCTGTTTTTGTTTTGTTTCTACAACTTTTTAAAAATGTGAAAACCATTCTTAGTTTAAGGGTCATAGAAAAAGATCATGGGCCACATTTGGTCTATGGACCATGGATTGCCTACCCCTGACTTAAAAAATAAAGAGCAAATTAAGTTCAAAGCAAGACGAAGGGAGGAAATAAAAAGATAAGAGCACAAATCAATGACATTGAAAACAGAAAAACAATAGAGAAAATCATTGAAATCAAAAGCTAGTTGAAAAGATAAATAAAATTAATAAATATCTAGCTTAACAGGCCAAGAAAAAAAGAAACACAAATACATGAAAGTATGGATATCAGTACAAATCCCACAGACATTTTAGGAATAATAAAGTAATACAATTTGACAACTTGGATTAAGTGGACCATTTCTGTGAAAGACCTAAACTACCAAAATTTATTCAAGGAGAAATAGATAACCAGAACAGCCCTCTATCTATTAAAGAAACTGAATTCATAGTTTAAAACCCTCCAATAAAGAAAACTCTATTTCCAGATTGTTTCACTGGAGAATTTACCAAACATGTAAAGAAGAAATAATCCTAATTCTACATAGTCTTTTCCAGAAAATAAGAGAAGGAAACATATCCCAACTCATTTTATGAGGTCATCATTATCCCCGATTCCAAAATTGGACAAAGACATTACCAAAAAAAAAAATTAAAGATCAATATACTTTATGATCATAGACTCAGAAATTCTCAATAAAATATGTATAAATCAAATCCAACAATATCTAAAAAGGATAATACAGCACAATGACATGGAATCATCCCCGCCTGGCTGGTTCAGCATTTAAAAATCAGTCACTGTAACTTCACCTTATTATCAAGCTAAAGAAGAAAAACCATATGATCGTTTCAAGAGATACAGAGAAAGTTTTTAGCACTGATGCTTAGTAAAAATTCAATAAACCAGGAATAGAAGGGACCTCCCTTAATCTGATCAGTGCTGCTAAAACATAACACCATACTTAATATTGAAGGAGTGGATGCTTTCCCTCTAAGATCAGTAATAATGCAACGATGTGCTTTCTCACCACTCTTATTCAGCATCATGCCAGAAGTCCTATCTGGTTCACTGAGACAGAGAAATTCTTCAACGTACAAATTAGAAAGGAAGAAGTAAAACTTTCTCTATTCCCATATGACATGATTATATAGAAAATGCCAGAAAATGCACAAAAAAGATCCTGGGACTGATAAATGAATTTAGCAAGGTTTTAGGATACAAGGTCTATAAACAAAGTCATGGCATTTCTATGTCCTACCAATGAAAAATTTAAATTTGTTTTTTTTTAAGCACTATGTAAAATAATACCCCCTCCAGACACTTTCGTGCAAAGTTAACAAAATATATATAGGATCTGTATGCTAAAACTATAAAACACTGATGAAAGAAATCAAAGGCCTACATAAAAGGAGATAGATATACAGAGTTCCTAATCAGAAGATTCAGTATTGTTAAGATGTTAATTCTCTTCCAAATTAATCTATACATTCAATGTATTCCCAGTTAGAATTCTAGAAGGATTTTTTATAGATATCAACAAACTGATTGTAAAATTCATCTGGGAATGGACGCCTGGGTGGCTCGGTTAAGTGTTCAACTCTTGATTTCGGTTCAGGTCATGATCTCAGGGTTGTGAGATCGAGTCCTGAATTGGGCCCTGTGCTAGGTGGGGAGCCTGCTTAAGATTCTCTCTCTCCCTCTGCCCCTGTCCCCATCTCTTAAAAAAAAAAAAAAAAATTCATCTGGGAAGCGAGGAAGCCACAGGAACAAAAATAGCCAAAACAGAAGGCATACAGGTGGTCAACAGACACATGAGAAGACACTCAACATCACTAATCATGAGGGAAATGCAAATCAAAATCACAAGGAGGTATCACTTTACACCAGTCAGGATGGTTAGAAACAAAAAGACAAGAAATAACAAGTCTTGGCAAGGATGTGGGAAAAAAAAGTAACCATCGTGCACTGTTGGTGGATATGTAAACTGGTGCAGCCACATTGGAAAACAGTATGGAAGTGCCTCCAAAAAATTAAAAATAGAGATACCATATGATCCAGTAATTCCACTACTGGGTATTTACCCAAAGAAAATGAAAACACAAATTCAAAAGGATATATACACCCCTATGTTTATTGCAGCATTATTTGCAATACCCAAGATACAGAAGCAACCTAAGTGTCCATCAGTAGATAAATAAATAAGACATGGTGATTATGTATATAATGGACTGTTACTCAGCCATAAAAAAATAATGAGATCTTGCCATTTGCAACAACAAGGATGAACCTAGAGGAATTATGCAAAGTGAGATAAGTCAGACAGAGACAGACAAATCCCATATGATTTCACTTATATGTGGAATCTAAAAAACCAAATGAATGAAAAAAGCAGAAACGGACCCATAAATACAGAGAACAAACTGGTAGTTGCCAGAGGGAGGAGGAATGGGAGGTACAGATTTCCAATTAAAGAATGAATAAGTCATGGGGATGAAAGGTACAGCACAGGGAATATAGTCAATGGTATTGTAATAGTGTTATATGGTGACAGATGGTAGCTCTACTGTGATGAGCATAGCATAACATACAGAGTTGCCAAATCACTATATTGTACATCTGAAACTAATGTAACATTGTGTGTTGACTATACTTCAATAAAAAATAAAATATAAAATATTGGTTTCTCATGAAGAAGGAATAATCAAAACAGTTGTGGAAAAAAAAAAACACAAGTGGAAGATGCACACATCCAATTTCAAGCCTTACTATAGAGTTATGGTAATCAGGAGATTACTGGCAAAAATTTGGACATATAGATTAATGGAACACTAGTTACCCTACTTATATTTCCTTACTTTGGCATTGAAAGAGCTGAGAATCGGTGAAACCCTGATAGCAATGAACATACTTAGGTCTCAAATCTTGATTTCTGAATACCATTTTCCAATTTAAAAAATCAGTTCTTCTTGGAGAAAGGGTTGATTTTTAAGACTGAGTCTGGGAAGATGCCAGATGAGCCTAAAGTATCTTGTAGTGCCAACAGGTAAAGAGATGCTTTAAAAAATGAAGGAATAAAAAGGATGTGGGCATGCCAACAGGAGCCACCCTGAAGGAATTCCTACTGGCCAAAGCTGGAGTAATTTTGAGCAACAAAATGAATGATGACAGTCTTGGATTATAACTCTCAGAACAAGATAAATATCCATGAGTTAATGCTGATATGCATATACAGTTGAACAAATGGGAGAGAAGAGGAAGTTCTTCCTTTTGGGTGATTTCCAGTGAATAAATTAGAAGGAATGAAGGAAATATAAAATCACAGTTAGCATCCCCCATTAATAATTGTTGCAGACAAGATCTGCCAATGGATGCTAAAATGAGTTGGCATAAGTTTAAGTATAAACGGATTTTTTTCCTAGTCTTTCACAAGGAAATTAGTATCTTCCATGAAATAATTATTAATTACAAGAGGAAAAGTAGTCACTGTACAGTGGAAAAACCTGGCAAGAGTTCAAGGTTGACATTACAAGTAATAAGATCTGTTGGCACCCACTCCCTTCTGGTGTTCTTGCAAAAAATGTGTAACCTCAATCTATTCATGGAAAAACATCAGACAAAGCCAAATAGAAATTCTACAAAATAATTGCCGAGTATTCTTCAAAATTACTTCGAGGTCCTGAAAGTCGAGGAAAGACTGAGGAACTTTCACATGACAACTAAATGCAACATGGAATCCTAGAGAGGATTCTGGGACAGAAAAAGGACATTAGTGGAAACTCAGGTGAAATCTGAATACAGTCTGTAGTTTAGTTGATAGTATTATACCAAAATTTTATTTTTTACAAATATGCCATGGTTATGTAAGATGTTAATATTAGGGGAAACTGGGTAAAGGGCATACAGAAATTATCTGTACTATATCTGCAACTTTGCTGTGATTCTAAAATTATTTTGAAATAGAAAGTTTCTAAAATAGGCAGCAACCAACTCCCCCTTTTTTGAGGGGCAGTAGTCCTTTGACATAGACATAGTCACCTCCTTTTGAAGATTAAGATGTGAGAAGCATGAAAAGTTAAATTCTTATTAAAAGAATTTTGTGTAGTTAGCAACTCCAGAAAGTCTTCTCTAGACGTGCCTTCCCCTCTGCCCCACACTGTTGTCTTGAACATCCTTTCTCTCTGACCCTCGTCATGGTTCTCATCCCTTTATATGAGACTCATCTATGTGCTTATCTTGAATGGGAATTCTCAGTGCCCTGGTCCATGATAGAAACCCAGTAGTATTCCTTGAAATAAATCTGATCTTCTATCTCTGCTATTCCCCTTAATGAATGGCACCATTCTGGCATAAGCCAGAGACTTAGGAATCATTTCCATTTCATTTCTCCGTCACTCACTCTCACCAAATTCTGTTATTTTCTTACCTCTGAAGTCTCTCACCAGTCTGTCTGTTCTGTTGTTTCCTCAAAAGTCCCAGTTCAGGTTACCAACTTTTTACTTGGGATATTACATTACCCTCCCAACTCAAATCCTCACTGTTCTTGCCCTCCCACTCGATGTTTTCAGCCTATTTTATACAGTGTAGCCAAAGTACTTTTTTCAAAAATATAAATCTTACTCTATCTTTTCATCTATTTAAATGCTTCCCATTGTTTTTAGGATGTTACTACACAGCCCTTACTCATCTAACCCCTACTTATTCTCTGACTGCACGTAGTCCCCACTTTCCTAGCCAGCCCAATGGCCTATAAGGCCCTGAGAATCACCATACTCTCGTATAACTCTAGGCCTTCATACATACCAATTCTGTTGTCTGGAATCCTCTTTTCCATTTCTCCCAACCCTCCCTTTTCACCCAGGTAATGCCGACTCGCCCCTCAGCTCTCACTTCATCAGAGAAGACCTCCTTGATCTCCCAGACCAGGTTATGTTACCTTTTTGTATACTGTCAGAACATCTTATATTTCCATTACAGCATCTCTCACAGTTTGTAGTAATGTTTATTTGTATGATTATTTGATTAACATGTCTCTTTCACTAGAACTGTAACCTCCATGAGGATAGGGATCATGTTTGATTTTGTTCATACCAGCATCTGGCATGGTACCTGACATATGTTGGTGTATTTATCAAGCTCAAGTTTATCAAATTCAGTTGAACATTTATTAAATGAATAAAAGAATAAGCTATATTATGCTTGTGGAACTGAAACTGCAACTGAATACATTTGCCAAACATTAGATTAGCCATCTCTTCTGTTAGCAGAATTTGGGTTATAAAGAGCAGATAACATATCATGCCCTAGTTTAAGAAACTCTGATCCATGGATCACTACATCAAAAATTAATGATGTATGGTGACTAACATAACATAATAAAATTAAATTAAATTTAAAAATGAGGGACGCCTGGGTGGCTCAGTTGGCTTAAGCGGCTGCCTTCGGCTCAGGTCATGATCCCAGGGTCCTGGGATCGAGTCCCACATTGGGCTCCTTGCTCAGCAGGGAGCCTGCTTCTCCCTCTGCTTTCCTCTCCCCCTGCTTGTGTTCTGTCTCTCTCTCTGACAAATAAATAAATAAAATCTTTAAAAAAAAAATGAAAAAAATGAAAAAGAAACTCTGATCCAAATCCCTTTTGATGGTCAATCATCTATTTCCTTGTTTGGTGCAAGTCCTATTGGACTCAAGCATCCCTAAGTACAGGGATAGAAGTGAGGTTGACTACAGTGAGGCCTAAGACAACTTTTTGGGATGTTGGAAATAATTAATATGGATATATTAATATATATCTTGACTGTGGTGGTAGTTACACAACCATGTGCATTTTTCAAAATTCATAGAACTGTATACTTTTGAAAAGGGTGAAATTTATTCTATGTAAATTATACCCAATTTTTTAAAAATCCTGAATAATTTGAGGTAGGCATCTGCTCTGTACCCAAGAATCTCTTCAACCTATCCTTACCTTACTGTGGAAGTACATTCATGTGTCATGAAGCTGTGAAAAGCTATTTCAAGTCCAGAATATTCCTAACTACCTACGTCTTCTCCCTGTGCTCTATCCCAATTGAACGAAGGAATGAAAAGCAGAAATTCTTGTTGGCTGTTTGATCATATTAGGATAGCTTTAAGGCCGTTTTATTCCCATGATAGGCTGCCCTTAATCATTTCCACCCAATTGTTCCTTATACCATTCATTTAAGAAACATTTGCAAAGGTCTCAGAAGTGTTCCTTTCCTTCCCCTCCTCTTTTCTCTACTGGCATAGTTGCTTCCTGGAAATGAGTATGTCAAAGAGGACCTTTCACCATAGTGTGCTCCCCTCAATGAAGACAGGATATCTTTCCCATCGAAAAGAAAATCTATTCAGACGTAACAATTCAGCTAATGAAGGTTGTGTGTAATGTTGCTTTATCAAGGATGAAGCCCAAAAAATGCAAAATACATACTTCCATCTAACAAAAAGCCTAAATTAGAGAATTGGTTAATTTAGAGAAGACTAAAATCAGAATGATTGTTTTGCAAAACTAATTTGCTGAGTATCTATCCTAACTTTTGCTACTGTCAGCCCTGAATCCAGTCACTCAATTTTTTTAAGGTTGTATGCTTATTCAGGATTTCATTTTTAAAGTACGAATGATGACCTAATGCTGTACAATACCTGTGCCATAGAATAGTTGGCATATTCATCACGGTTTTGTATACTTCTGTTTTTGTCTAGGTCTTTGGTTTCTTTTCTGCCTATTTAGTATATATCCTATAAAAAAATGCATGAAGTACATTGTTTCAGAGTAAAATCAAGGCTAAGAAATTCAAATTTTTTTGGTAAAATACCAACAGATGTAATTTGTTTGAAATATACAAGATCCTATCATTAATTCAGAATCTTTCCTGTATATTATATTGGAAATAGAGGTGTTAAATTGCTACCTGGCGTGGCCATTGGTTTGCTTCTGATTTGTAATGATAATAAAGCTGCTCTTTTTGGTTTCTGTGCTCTGTATCTCTATTAAAATGTTTGTGGAGCCTCTCTCAAGATAATAGATGATTCTTGGAATCAAGGCTGGTCTCTTTTCATATAATTTTCTTTTAGAAAGTAGTTTCAATTGTTCAAACTGTGGTTGAGAAAAAAAAAAAATATTGTTAGAGACCAGATGTACAGTTAGTTGTACGTCACTAACTGGGTATCTACTAAATATATGCTCCTGCTGTGTGGTAAGACCTTAGAACCCAGACCGGGTTCACTGTTGGTGATGGAGTCAACCAGTGTTCTATCTGCCCTTTATAGATAAAGGTAAGATTTTACACCTGTTGTGAATATGGAATTGTTCCATAGTTACCAGTGGTAAGATGAGTGGTCATGTTATCAATGACCAAACAAATGACTTGTTTTCTTAATAGAAGTCTAGAAAAGCTTGACTCTCTTAGTTCATTAGTATTCATTAGGGAATATAGACTGTTTCTAAGGCCTACAATGTGCCAGTCTGTCTGCTAGATAATTTATTTACTTTAGTCCTTCTAACAACAATGTGAAGCAAGTATTATATCGGTTTTAGAGATGAGGAAATTAACGCTCAAAATAAGTGACCATCCCTGATAGCTAATGACTCAAAGAACAATATTTCAGACCAGGAGCTCATAACTAACTATAAAGGCACATGAAGATTGAAATTTTTATAGGCATTTACCTTTTCTTTCTAGACATAAGTAATAAAGGCCTGATAGTTTATTTCCTATTTAAAAATTTTTCGATCAGTTGCAACATTTTGTTTTTAAAATTAATGATTGTCACAAACAACCTGATTTTATCTGGTAAGCTAATAGGATAAATGGCTCCATAATTACTCAGTTGTGTAGCACAGTTAGTAAGTCCAGATTTGATAGTCCACTGTGGGGAAAATAAGGTTTTAAATTGAGGTTTTTGTTCCTAAAAGACAATAGAACAATGGAATTTTTCCACTTAATAATCCTTGTACGTGTTTCTTTGACACACTGAATAACATCATAGAATTATAGAATATTAGAAGTAGAAGAGATCATAAAATATGTAGCCCAGTAGTTTTCCAGCTTGCTCTGTAGTTTTGGGCAATGGGAGAAAGAGCTTGGCAGGTCATCTTCCACTTCCAAGAACCAGACAGAGTACTTTGCCTTAATCTGTCTCTCATGGTAAGCTTCCAGGTTAACTCTTATTTGAAAAAATGGTTTCACATCTTTAAAACATTCTTTCACCATTTCCTGATTTTACAGATAGCAATTTAAGGCCTGGAGAAGCAAATTTCCTTTCTAAAGTAATCTCAGTTGCTGGACTAGGATTTTCAATGCAATAGTTTATTCATTCCTTTAAAAAAATTTTTTTATTGAGTATCTGCTGTGTCCCAGTTACTATGCTTAGAGCTCACAGACTAGTGGAAGAGATAGATGGATAAACAGATAATTGACAGGTCAGCATGACGAAGGAAGTTTATAAGTGCCATATGAAAGAAATCAAGAGAAGTATCCCATGAGACATGACATTTGAACTTAGTCTTAAGGATGGAGATGATTTTGCCAGGTTGAAAGGGGAGGGTGATTATTCCCAGCCGGGGTAACAGAGAATACAAACCATGGAGGCGTGACAACAGGACACTCTAAGCCCGACAGCCTGGGTCAGAGGTTTGGTGGGGTACAATTCTGGGCAATAGAGTGGAAGTTAAGGGAAAGGTTATTCCTTGGAGTTGGGAAAGGGCCAGGTTAAGAGGAATGCTCCACAGCAGGATAGGGAAAGACGCTTTTATCCTGTAGGAAATAGGGTGCCATTGAAGACTTTTAACTAGATAAGAGGAGTTACTGATAATTTATGTACTTCAGAAAAGTTATTCTGGTGGCAGTGTCTTCATCCTGGAGGGGAAAAAAATACCAACTGTATGTTGCCCTCGAGCCATCTCAGCCTCTTTCACTTACTGTTGTCACTGGTATCTGCCAGTGGTGCCCCTGGCTTCTTCCCCAATGGCAACAAGTGTTTGTTACACGTTTTGTGAAAGGTGTTTTGTCCTTGAGAGTATCTGCCTGCCACAACACAGCGTAGATCAGATTTGGAGGACCTTTTAAAACTGAATGTTGGACTCTCTGTGAAATCCCTTTTTGTGTTTTGCTTCACTTGAAATGACATTATGACTTACTGTGGGACAGGATAATTTGTAGTTTCCTTTGTCATCATCTTTGGATGTCACAGACCATGGAGTGCTCTGCATTGGTTCTAGGGAACTGAGAATGGGAAGGACACATGATTTTTATATTATTATTTCTCTTGAGTGTTCTTGCTTGTGATAGATTTTGGCTCCAGGCATAAAGATGTATGCAGAAGCGGCCTACTGGGAGAGCATTTTATGTTTCACTTGGCTTTTTTGTGACTAAATGCAGTATTAAATGATTTGTGTGATACTTGCATGATATTAAATTGGAAGGGCTATTGTTTTATCACGAGGTGCTTTAGCATATGCTATGAAGGCTAGACATCGAATACCAGGGTTTCTATGTGTAAAGAAAAGTCACCACAGATTTCTTAGCTTGAATTATTTTAGTTAGTAACCTTAGCAATGGCTCTTAAGAAACATAAAGCTTTCTTTCTCATTAGAAGCCCCAAACAGTGTGTCTTTGGGGGCCATTTTTCTTGGCATTGTACTCTGGACTCAACCAACATTCTGAGTGAGCTATCATCTTACCATCCTCTGTCTGTAAGCCTGTATTTATCTCTTTGACCACCTATTTTTTTTTTTAAGATTTTATTTATTTGTCAGAGAGGGAGAGCACACATAAGCAGGGGGAGTGGCAGGCAGAGGGAGAAACAGGCTCCCTGCAGAGCAAGGAGCCCATGTGGGACTCGATGCCAGGACCCTGGGATCATGACCTGAGCCGAAGACAGGCGCTTAACCAACTGAGCCACTCAGGCGTCCTGACCACCTATGTTTTAAAATAAAAATCTCAGGGTGCCTGGGCAGCTCAGTCAGTAAGCGCCGACTCGTGATTTCGGCTCAGGTCATGATCTCATGGGTAGTGCGATCAAGCCCCGTGTAGGGCTCTGCTCCCAGCGGGTGGCTCTACTTGAGATTCTCTCCCTCTCTCTCAAATAAATAAATAAATCTTTAAAAAATATAAAAATAAAAATCTCTGTTTCACCCTGTGCTAAGCAAGAGCCCTTTGTCTTTAATAAAACACAGAAAGGAGCAGAAACTTTTCTTTGATAAAAATTCCTAGGGACAATTCATATACTAAAAGCTCCCAGAGTTGACTTGCTCTTACTTGTGTCCATAATTCCTGTGTTCCCTGGCCCTCTAAACTTTCAACAGCTTTTTGGGGATTTCTAAATGTTTTGATACTAGCAAAAATAAAAAGATAGCTTCTTATAGAGAAAGGATGGATAAAATAACAAGCAAAACCCAATTACACAGCTTCAGGAAGTCTCACACCAAAAATTGTCCATGACAGTAATAAAACTGTGAAGGGGAACAGGCCCAAAGTTACATGTCATGCTTATTCTCTTAAAAGTCACATGGTGGGCTCTATACTTTATTCCCTAGAAATAGTGTTTCCATGAGGTTGTGTAATGCTTTACCTCTCCTTTAAAAAGTAACCTCCCCCACAAAAAAGGCAGGGAAAATCATTACTTTATTATCAAGGTGGGTATTTAGTTACTCGAAGGACAGCATTTCAGAAGAAATCCCATATTGTATCTAGTAGGCCCCAGGAGGAAGAATAAACATTTATTAATCACCTGTAATATGCAATGCCAAACATTTCACATAAATTTGCTCTATTCCTTGTAACAGTCTCATGAGAGTCCCCCTCTAACATTGGTAAGGAAATGCATCCAAGGAGATTTCCTTTCATCTTGGGCATTGGGGTGAAGTGAGCGCCTAGAAAGGCTAAAGACCAAGTGTGTATGACACGTGTGGAAGAGTTGAAGGGAAACATAGATGATGAGCAGTAAAAATCTAGAGCATACTGGAGAGTGGATGAGGCTTTCTTTTGTAGAAAGAGCAGAACAAGAAAATAGAATTATCAAAATGCTGTTGTGTAGCTTCTAGGTGCCATTGCTTGGCAAGGTGCTTGGCACATAAAACCAATTGAAGCCTCCCAGCAATCCTGTAGGGGAAGTGCAAACACACCAAGGATTGCACATGGACATTTTTCTGGGAGATGGTCAGTATCTTTAATAGATTCACAAAGGAGTTCATGATCCCCCAGAAGTTAAGAACTCCTATATCATGCCACCTTAACATAAGAGGAACAAGTTGAGGAAATTAGAGCAGTCTTGTTTTATATTCCTTTTTAAAACTTTCCCCCCAGGTAGTAGTAGTACATTAAACCAGGAAGAAAAAAAAAATCTATCCTTCACAATCCTTCAGGGCTGGGAAACCTAATTTATTTTGTTAGAGAAGTAGTATAATATACTGGGTAAGAGGCTAGGTTCTGAAGTCAAATTGCTCACATTTAAACGCTAACTCTACCAAGTATTTATTCTCTTGCCTCAGAGAATGCACCTAATTGCTCCATGTCAATTTCTTCACTGTAAAGTTTGAATAGTAATAGCATCTACCTCATGGTAGAAGAGAGCATTAAATTAGTAAATATGTGTAAAGTGCTTAACACAGTGGTTCTTTCCAGGGGTGATTTTTACCTCCCAGAGAACATTTGATGATATTTAAAGACATTCTTGTTTGTCACAATTTGGGGGAGGGCTGCTACTGGCATCTAGTACATAGAAGCCAGGGATGCTGCTAAACATTTTACAATGCACAGGACAGTCCCCCACAACAAAAAACTATCCACCCAAAATGTCAGTAGTGCTCAGGTTGAGAAACCCTGGTTTAGCACAATGACTGACATATACACTTCAGTAAATATTTGCAGTCACTGTGTGTTAATGTCTATGGAAAATGGAAGAACAAGTGAAATTATGATGCACTTATCTTTTCTGAGCAACTAAAGAAAAGTAAAAAAATTAAATATCAGATAATAAACTACTTTATCTAATTAATGGAGCTTCAGTGTTATATGGAAAAACCCATGTAAAGAATGTGATTTTTTGATAGTATAAATGATTATGAACCCATGACTGAGGCTATTATATGTGCTTTGTAAAAAATGTTATAGTTTAATCCTGTTTGGTATTGATGCAACTATTACATTTCTTAGAGCATTTCATGATCATATATGAAAGGCAGTTGGTTAAGAGAGTGGTCTTTGGCATTATTCTTAATTGGGTTCAAATCCCAACTCTGTCAATACAAACTATGTGACTCAAAAGACACATCACATAACTTCTCTGAGTCTCAGTTTCTTTAGTGGTAAAATTGTGATACTAATGCCCATCTGTTTCACAGAGTTATCATATTGATTAAATGAGATAAGGCATATAAAATACCTAGTGTAGTACCTAACGCATAATAAACACTCAGTAACTGATAGCTGCTTATATTATCCACATCATCATTTTCATCATCCCTGTCCCTGGAAGTCCAGTACCCACAGGGGTAGGGTAAAAGCTAGAGGGGCCAACTAGGCGGCTGAGTGTTAGCAAAGTAAACCTGACCATACGTTCTGCAGTTAGCATGAATGAGCCATCTCGCTTGTCATGCTGCCTTTACCAATTTCAGAAAATCACCTCAACTTCTCCACAAGGTCTCTTTCCTAGTTTGATATCTACCAACATCCACTCTCATCATCCCTAACCCCTTTTGTGATATTCTAGATCTTTTACACTACTCCTTTTTATTGACATCTGAGTTATGCTCATTTTTCATAGTGTCCATTATGGGATTTTCCAAAATCCCATTTCACACCAGTAAGGGGATTTGAAAGGGAAGAACCCTGTTTCCTATCTGTGTTCTCTCACCATGTGACTGTCCATTTTATTCTTTTAACTTACTGTATTTTCAGCCTTCTTCTAAATGATACTGTATTCTCCTTTTAAGTTCCTAGCTTAGTTTGTTCAAAGGCAAAACAAAAAAAGTATGATATTTTGTGAGAAATAATGTGTAGTTTGGTTAAGATGCTGTGACTGCTTTCTGTTTCTAGAAGCTTACTTATAACAATTTCTTCTTTTATTGTACTTGGGGAGTAGAAGGTATATTCTGCAAACATGGTTTAAGATTTGAGTTAGTTTGCATCTTTCTCTATTAATGTGTTCCATAGTGAGGCATTAATATCCCTTTATTGTGTTATTGTTAAAATAATTGTCTTAAATCTAAGGACCGTGTCTTAATTTTGAAGAAAGACAATTCTTTCACCTCTCTAAGATTAAAATTGTGAGGAAAAACCTGCAAAGAAAAGGGAGTTCCATTTTCAAATAACAGATCTCAGTAGGCTCTTGATTTGCAGGTTGTTACTCTTCATCCTCCGCGTCGGTTGAATGTATCACATGAGCACCAGTGAGCAGATGTGGGGGGGGATGCAAGCGGGATGTGGAAGCAGGAACCAGCAGCGTTGGCAAACTGGCAAATGCTTCTGTTTTGCTAAGACCTGCTTTTTTGTATTCAGGCTGTCCGAACCATCTGCTTTTACATTCTCTTTACCTACTGTCAGCCATTTGGAGTTTTTTAAAAAGCTTTAAAAGTGATTGGGAATGTTTCACAGTAAGCCAGGAATCCTTACCGCTCTTTAAAAACCTGGTGCTTTTAGCATATTCCCATTTAATGCTCAAGAGAATAGTTATTACTTTTTAATTTAGGTGCAGTATGTTTATGTTATGTAATGAAAGTGTTTTTCTCCCTTTCCAATTACTTACTCTCAGACATCAAAATTTAACTAGATACTTGGCCATAGTGTATACATTAACAACGAATGCATAGTGATTGAATATAAATGATGGTTTACTTATCCTTCTTGTTTAAAAAAGAAAAAAGAAATGCATTGCACAATTTAATGAAAATTCCTAATTTTTTTTTTAAAGATTTTATTTATTTATTTGAAGAGAGAGACACAGCAAGAAAGGGAACACAAGCAGGGGGAGTGGCAGAGGGAGAAGCAGGCTTCCCACCGAGCAGGGAGCCCGATGCGGGGCTCGATCCCAGGACCCTGGGATCATGACCTGAGCCGAAGGCAGACGCTTAACGACTGAGCCACCCAGGCGCCCCTGAAAATTCCTAATTTTTATAAGCTTAGTTATTTTCTAGATATGCAACTGATATTCTCAATAAAAATAGTATTTATAAAGTAACTGTTGTGCATCAGATACTGTGCTAGGCATTGTGTCCAAATTACTGCTAACCCTCTCTACAACATTACAAGGTAGGTGTTATCTTCATTTTGTAGATGAAGAAATTGATTCTCAGAGAAGTGGAGAAAATTGTTCAGGTCACACTTGAGACTGGGGCTTTGGACTCTTCTACACTACTTTTCAAAAATGTTGTATTATGGAGATGATTTGATATGTGATAGAAGGTTTCTGGATAAGGAATCGGGGATGGTACATTTTATTTAGTTGCAGGTGAGCAGACTTCATTTGGTTTGTGAAGTTCCTACTCTTTCTAGCCTTTGATCATATATAGGCATTTTATTTTCTTCTCTAGTCATTGAGAAATACTGTTGGCACTTTGTCCTCTGCTTTTGCTTTTTCCAAGGTTTCTAAAAAATGCTTTTACTTAAAAAGAAGAAGAGGAACAATTGTGGCCTGTTTGTAATAATTTACATTAGCTAATTTGTTCTTTCCTGTTTTGTCTGTTAACATTAAGACCTCTTGTAATCTTTCAAGATTGTAGTCAGAATTAAATAGCTATATTGTTACATGTTTTTGGACCTTTGTCACTACCCAAAAATGTGGTCTGTGAAAAACAGACTCCAAAAATTCAGTGGTTCAAATATTTATTTTATTTTTTTAAGATTTATTTATTTATTTTAGAGAGAGAAATTGTGGGGAGGGGCAGAGGGAGAGAGAGAATCCTGAAGCAGATTCCCCACTGAGCGCGGAGCCCAACACAGTCTAGATCACAGGACCCTTAGATCATGACCTGAGCCGAAATCAAGAGTCAGCCCCTTAACTGACTGAGCCACCCAGTTGCCCCAATGGTTCAAATGATTTAAAAGCACAATGTTTATAGTTATAATCTATATTTTACTTTTTTACAGCACAACTCCCTTTTACAGTATAAAATCAACAATATGAAAATCTTAGGCATCTTCAGTGTAGAAAGTTGAACATTTAAGAGGGAAAATCAGGTTTTGTTTTTTTAAATCAGTATTTTAGTAGAACTTGAAAGTTTCTTAAATATTTAAATTCAGGAATCCCCTCAAGCCCTACATTAAGTTCAGGGAAAATAAGAGGATGTTTTACTTTCTATGATGGATAATAAAATTTATAGAACTTGTTTTTCTAAGCAGTGCCACAAACTGTGAAAATACATTGATTAGAAGTCCATGAATGAAAGATTGTGAGATAGTTGTTAAGGAAAGATAGAAATATCTGGGTACATCTCCAGCCTTTTGAGGTTAATGGTCATAGTTGGAGGGTAGGTCATTGGAATTGTAATCAGAAGCAATAAGGAACCAAATGAGCCTTTGAGCTGATATGTTGTAATATTATATAATTAATATAGGCAGAAGTAATCTCTTTCAAGTTCCTGGCCCAGCTCAGACCTTCCTCTCATTGGAGGAAATAGAGCCAAATTGTCATAATTTTGCCACCTTGGCATTTCTTTTCAATTCCCAACCCTTTTGCTTTTTTTCAGTAGCACAGCTGAAGCAGAGAGGGATTTCTTTTCCACATTCAATACTTAATTTTGGAGCTATGGATTTAGAGTTATTTTGGTACATATTTAATTGAAATCTTATATAAGCAGATGAGCCTCCCCCAAGGAACTGGGTGCATGAGGATGGAGGGAGAGCACTCTCAGTTCAAGGATGTGGAGAATAGAAATTTCTAACCAAAAATAATTAGAAAAATGAGAAACCAAAGAGTAGTATATATCCATGAAGGTTGGACTACCAAGGAGAGGGAACACATGACATTAGAGACAACAAAGGGTCCAAGAAGGGTAAAAGCTTGGCCTCTCTAGCTGTGGTCCATCATACATACTGTAGTTGGACAGATCTTAAACACCACTTTTATCATAGGGCTCTTCCTACTCAAAGACTTATTGTTGCCTACCTCAAGCCAGCAATCCTTGGCTTCTAAGGTCCTCCATAATCTAGCTCCTCCTACTAGCCAGTTTTAGTTCCAGTAGCTCCCCTCTATCAGACTGACTCTCACCATCTTTATCTTAAATTGTATTGTTCTCTTTTTCCTTCTTCTCCAGCCCTATCCCCTCCCCTCCCCATCCCCATTATTCAGTGTTCTATTCAAGTATCATTCTTACAGTTCCTAGTATCTGGGTCATATTCATTAAAGCTTAGTTAAATAATGATGACGGTACTAACAGTCATTTATTGTTTATTCTATGCCAGGCACTATGATGATAAGCTTTTACATGCATTACATCTTGTAAGCCTCAAAATAATCTTGTGATGAAGGTGTTCTTAACCATAGTTCTTTCTACCACAAAGTAACTTGACTAAGAATACAGTGGTAGGAAGTGGCATGTACAAGATTTGACCTTTAGGTCTGATTAACTCTAAATCTATTAAATGATGAACTGTAATTCCCAGTCTTGCTCCTTTGTTTTCTGCTCTGTGTTTGAGATTCTTGAAGACAGAGGCGATGTCCTAAATATATCTTATATTTGTCAATACAGCTAAGACAATGCTAGATGATCAACTATTTTCTTGTTGATTGATTGACTATGGATTAGATAAAGTGAGATGGTCAAATTTGATGGCGAGAAAAGCAGAGAAATTTTATTCTGACCCTAGTCATTTTTCTGAAGTAGATGTTATTAAATAGAGCAGTATTTTTATTTAGCAGATAGTGGATTGAAACCAGGCAATGTTCAGTTTTTAAGGATTGTAAATCAGAAAAGGATTTTTATAGTAGCTGTAACAATGTTATTTTGGGCTGAATCAGTGCCACTCTTTTATTCTTTCATTCATGAACCAAGTACTTATAATTACTGTGATAATGTGATTTATAATAAGAAACATATGTTTGCTCTTTGTCCCCTTTTCTGGCACAGAGCTCCTAAATCCTTGGAATTTCCTAAGTGATAAGAGCCAGTAAAGGTATCTTGATATTCCTAACAGACCCCTTTTTCCTACATTTGAGTTTATGTTAATGAGATGACTTTTGGAAAGCATCTAGGGATGGGGGCTGCTTGCCAGGGGGAATCAACCATGTGATTAGAGGGTTGGTACTTTCAGTCCCACTTCCTGACTTCTGGGGAAGGGAGAAAGTTTTGGAGTTTGAGTTCAGTCACCAAGGGCCATGCCTAGGTAAGGAAACCTCCATAAAAAGCCAAAAGGATAGGTTTCAGAAAGCTTCTCGGTTGAGAGAAAGAGGGAAATAAATCATGAGAGATTTAACTATAGACAACAAACTGAGGGTTGACGGAGGGAGATGGGTGGGGGATGGGTATTAAGGAGGGCCCTTGTTATGATGAGCACTGGCGTGTTGTATGTAAATGATGAACCACTGAACTCTACTCCTGAAATCAATATTGAACTGCATGTCAACTAACTAGAATTTAAATTAAAAAAAAAGAAAAGCTTCTGGGTTGGTGAACACATAGAAATTTGAGGAGAGTGACTCAAAGAACATGGAAACTCCACACCCCTTCCCACAAACCTTGCCCTAAGCATCTCTTCCATCTGGACATTCCTGATGTACATCCTTTTATGACAAACCAGTAATCTAGTAAGTAAAATGTTTCTCTGAGTTCTGTGAGCTCCTCTAGCAAAATAATCAAACACAAGGAAGGAGTCATTAGAACGTTCAATCTATAGCTACTCAGAAGCACAGGTGACAAACTGGACTTTCAGTTGGCTCCTGAATTAGGGGCAATCTTGTGGGACTGAGCCCTTAACCCATGAGATCTGACACCATCTACTTTGAGATAGTGTCAGAATTGAGTTAAATTTGAGGGACATCCAATCAGTCTTCACTGACAATTGGAGAATTGTTTGGTGGTGTTGGAAAAAAACACATTGAAATCACAAATACGATTGATGCTTGAATGACATGGGGATTGGGGTGTCAACCCCCTTGTGCAGTCAAAAATCCAGGTATAACTTTTGACTCCCCCCAGATTTTACTACTAATAGCTTACTTTTGACCAGAAGCCTTACCAATAACGTAAGCAGTGGATTAACACAAATTTTTAATGTTATATGTATTATATACTGTATTCTTACCACAAAGTAAGCTAGAGAAAAAACATTCTTAAGAAAATCATAATTAAGAGAAAATACATTTGCAGTACCATACTGTAAAAAATCCGCATGTAAGCGGACCTGTGCAGTTCAAACCCTTGTTGTCAAAGGGTCAACTGTACATGTAATTGCCTACTATGTACTACACATTGGGACACAGTGTGACTAGAGAGATAGTCCTGCCATCACAGGCTGGTGGAGAAGACAGACAAAGCTGACAAGCAATCATTGTTCAATATGATGAGGCCCATGATTGATATGCAGAAGGACAGTGAGAGCATAAAGAAGTCACCTGATGTAATCTTGGGCAAGTCCTAGAAGGATTTCTAGGTGATACTCAGGGTTTCTTTTAGTGTCATTCGGTTCTGTGTAGTACATAAACAGGTAAGTAAAATGTAGTAACAACTAGGAATTGCATATCGGTGCAAAAAGAGTCCAGAAAAGTCCAGCTTTATGTTTTCCACTTTCCCACTCATGATTGCAAAATGAGACCAAGAAATCTAAATATCAGTACCCTTCAAATAGTTTACCAAATTAAGGAGGTTGATGTCCAAATAAATGTTCCATGCTTCTAAGGTAATTCGTAAAACAAATGAATTCCCCTACCCTGCTCATTTGGCACCAAGAAACCACACACTGGTTCCACTCTTGTCATATTGGTGCCAGATAGAAGTCAGGGTTGTCTTACATACGTTGAATGAAATAGCGCCCAGTAGAAAGTTTAATTTGGATTTACCAGAATAAATGTCTGTGAATACATATTTTTCCCAGTAGCTAGGAAGCAGTGTTGTCAAACAGTGAGGCCTGTGAATAGGAAATGGGAAAAGTGGTCGTTTTACTGTGTAATCTTGAGCAGTCTCCTAACCACTATTTGATTTCCCCATCTAAAAAAAGTTGGGTTCATGATACCTGTCCTTTGAATGCATGTTCTTAGTGATCCAAGAGAGACAGTATGATGAATGAGCCCTCTCTTGGCCAAAAGGAAGATAATCCAAGTAATTAAATATTTAAAATAAAATTTTGTTAATGAGAAGAGGGCAAGACGGGGGACATAGAAAAAAATAGATATTTTGTCACCTATTTTTCTTGGTTGCTAATTGAGAATTTTACCATTTTAAATCAGCTACTGTATGGGGAAAGGTCATGATTTCAAAAAACATGAGCATTTACTATGAAAAAGAGGCAAAAGATAAATCAGGCAATGTGTACTAGGATTCTCTGCATATACTGATATATGGTTTATAGAGTATCATTATGATGGTAATGACTCCCCTTTTAAAAAAATCTATGGAGATGAGAAAAATGATTTCATTAAACTCTTCAGAAAAGGTTATCTCCCACAAATTCCTAATTGTTTATCATCATAATCAAGCTAATTTCTAAAGAAAGTGGGGAAAAGTAGATCTGAACGGAGAAATGGGGTGCTATAGAATACAGAATTTTTATTCATTTGTACAGTAGACTGTCATCTTGAAATAAATATGAAAAGGAACAAAGTTGTTTGTGCTTTGAAAATTGAAGCATTGTTCATCATGCATAATTGAACAAAGTTGAAATTTGTAGGTACGAAACAAAAAAAGGCCACAGCTATGATAGCTATTACAGGAAATGGAGGAAATTAATAATAAAAGACAAGACACTACCTCATAAATACATGCTCATCATGAGAGTAGAGAATGAGAGCATTAAGCAAATACCCTGATTAATTTAACAATTTAATCCTGGAATTGGAGTACAGACATTTCAAGATTCATTTGTACATATAGATAAGTGAGAAAGACCAAAATAAACAGCTTACTTTCATAAAGTAAGATTTTTAGACGGTCCTTCTGGATATGTGAAGATAATATTTTAAAAGAAAGGTTGGTTATAATTTAGCAAGACATGTTTGATATGAGGATTTATTAAATAACCAAGTTTCTGTATCTTTTTAAAAATATAAAATGTGTTAAGGAACAGATTTGGGGCATTTTTGCCTTATATCCAATGATCTTGCTTTTTATAATTTATTCTAACAATGATCCTGCTTTTTATAATTTATTCTAAGTAACTGCTAGGAGCTATGATTTTTAAAAGACTGCATGATACTAGGAACATAAATTAGGGGGAAAAATTACTTATAGTTACTCAGTATTCCCTTACTAAAGTTTAAATTAACCCTGATTAGAACATCTTTGAATACCTTTTTGATACATAAAATGATTTATCAAAATATGTGTTTCAATAAATTCCGGAGGATTTTTAGAAAGAGCAAATAGTATAAGAGTAGTTTACTAGAAAGGCTTTTATTTTTATATCACGTTGACGTGTGTGATTCACTTTGTCTTTTTTTCTTTCAGCTATTTGGTAAAAGTCCACAATTTGCCAAAATGGTTAATAGGACACAAATATAGACATTTCATGTGATGTACCATGTAAATGTAAACCTTTGTAGTTACATGTTTCTGTAGCAAGAGAATTGTTTTAAAAGGCATGTAATTTATTAGCTATCGGTAGCTGCTTTATTGCCTTGCCGCGCTGCAGTAATAAATAAAAGAAAGTGAACTGATTTTACAAATGGCACACAAGGTGCACATTTTGTGGGAAAAAAGTCTTTTTTTAAAGAATTGGCATTAAATCCTTTTTTTGTGATGACAAAGAGGCTAAGAGTGCAAACTGTATTTTCTGTTTATCGAAAACAGTCTTTTTTTCTCGGGGGCATTTTTTCCTATGATCATCAAGGGATTTCAAAAGCAATAAAGTGTGGAATCATTGTTCGACTTGAACAGTATTAAAACTTAGGTTTTAATTTCAGTGAAGTAATAAGATTTGAACCTGTCTCACATTACAGCACTGTAAGGCATTTAGCAATTGTATTTTAAAAGAGGTTTTTAAGATGCAGCTCACTTGTAAGCTAACTGTCTGTCAGTAATTAATAGTTTTTCTTCAGCATAGGCTGTTGTGATCAGACCAAGAAATATCTGTGTTTTTAGTAACACATTATGATAATTGTGAGTGCTTATTCCTAATTAGTCTAAATGTCTAATAATTTTCAGCTTGCTTCTCTGGCTGCTTAGTAGAAAAAAAGAGTAACATGTAAAGCTACAGTGTATCTTTGGGCTTTTAAAAATATGAATGTACACACACATGTATATTTCAGTAAGCTTTACACCTAGCAGGATGATATGTCAGTTGACTCATTCATTAACCAAGTATTTTATCCTTCAATATCATTTCCTGGTCTTCAGACATCACATCATTTGTATATGTAAAAACTGTTGCCAGATATGGTACTGTATGTATAGCTAAACCCAACCTGACAGTCTGGATTCTTCAATACTCAACACCGAACCTATCTTTACTTTTCAAAAAAGGCTTTAAAATATGAGCATTTCTATTAGATCAGTGTGGCAACATACTTGCTGATGAAAGATTGTATTTACCATTTTGAATTGCTATTGAAAATAATTGCCTCTACAAAAGGAAACATCTGTATGATAGCACATGGTTAAAGCTGCCATCAATTTTTAACATTTGAGGGTTGAGCTATGACCTTTTATGATGACTGTGAACAGTAACTGCCTCCATTAGCCATAAGTTTTGTTTCTTTATTTTAGTAGATGGCCTAGACTGTAAATATTAGAGAATCTAAAATAAATCAACATATTATCCTAAGGATACAAAATGTAAGAGCTATTTGTGGTTGGGAACCTTTGACAGATAGTTTGGATGAAGCAGATGATTGCCTGCCTAGCGTATCTGGTCTCCATTGCTATGCCTGCAGGCAGTTTAGTGCTATGGTTGTATATTGATGTCAGGGTTAGTACTGAGTGGCTAGCAGTGACAGATGTCTATAATTACAGGCAATGTTTCCAGTATTTCTGAAAAGCCAGCCTATGTTGAACAATTATCTTATTTCTGCCTTGCCAAAGAGCATGTTCCAATTGCTAGTATTAGCAATGGTGAATATAGTGCTTCATCTGCTGCCTTGGGACAAATGTGGGAAAAGCACTTGGTTATAAAACATAAATGCAAAATATTTTTTCAGCATTTTGAATTAGTTAAGTTCAGTGTGTTTTCCTAATTTTTATCTCCCCATAACATGTCTCTGTTGAAGGAATCTTGAAATATAAAAGCACATTTGGTATACTTATTGAGATTTTGTTTTCCCCTAGGCCTGCATGGCTCCCCAGCGCCAGTATCCCTTGCTTTAGGGAATAGATGTGTTTAAGTAAAGTTGGCTTTGAAACAACTTTCTTCAATGTGAATTACATTTTTTGATTGACTTCTGTTACAAAATTGGAAGTGCATTTCAATGGACAATCCCCCACACCTTTTGATGAGGAAAATTGTAGTAAAATGATAGGCAGTGCTGAAATTTGCAAAACACCTTAGTACACTGGTGTCTTTACATTTGTTGAGACTTGCAATTCTCAATTTTTGTTTTAACCCTTTCTGTTCAGCCTTCAACCACTCATTGTCCTTTCCTGTCTCTAAGTGTTCACCACCACTTCCTCCCACTCCCCCTCTTGACCCACTTTCCTGACTCATTAGAAATGTTTTCATGCTTTATGGTCCAAGTTCTCAACTGTCCTTTTTTTCCTGGTCATTTGCTTGTGTGATACATGGGCTGTAATACCACACTCCCCAGCCAGTGCAGCTGCCTTACACAGTACTCTCCAACCCTGCCATTCCTAAAATCCCTAAAAGTTCTAGGCACTGGGTGTTAAAACATTGTCCATGCTCTAAGTTACAAATTCTGTATTTTCAGGTAATGTAGAATGAGAAATGCCTAGGAAATATCAGTTGATGAGATGTACTATCTTCAACCTTACTCTAACCTGTATTGGGTTTCTACCTTTGTGCTTAACCACTCTGTGGAGTTACTCATTACATTTTCTCATGGAGTCTTCTCAGCAGTGTTTTACTTAGTAGGTATGATTACCTTCATTTTACAGAATAGGAAAAAGATTTCAGGAAGGTTTAAAGACCTGTTCAGTGACCAACCCTGGGTTTGACCAAATCATCCTACTCTAAATCCAAGTTTGCTTTCCACTCTATCACATTGCCTGTGTGTGTATTTAGGAATGAGTTTAGGCATATGCTCAGTTTTAACTGTAATGATGAATGATAAAACGAACATCACAGGTTTCATCCCCATCTTTGCTGTTTCATTTCCCAAGGAAAAAAACTCATCTCTACAACCACAGATTGGACCTCTCATCCTGGCTAGCCATCAGTCACAAGAGAACTGAGCTAGTTCTAGATCCTAGATATTTGATATAATCCTTCCTACTATATAAGAAACAACTCACTCCATAGTCTAGTGTCAGAGAGACCAATATCATATTCATAAATGAAAGGCAGCCCCTGTCGGTTCTTACTGAGCCTACCACACAAAAACTCTTTTGATAATTTAAAACTCTTACGATGGTGTTCTGGAACCCTTTCTCTGTGTGCGTTAATTTAGCAAAGAAAACTTAGAGAATTGATTGGACTCACTGATCTGAATTGGGAAGACTTCGATAATTTATTGGCCCCAAGGCTGTAAATCATCTACTTACCCAGTGAGTTGAGAACTTACCCTGGAAATCGGAAACAGGAACTTGTGATGACTCAAAAAAGGAAGATGAGGGCTTTGAAATCAAGAACTTAAGCGATACAGGTGAGCCCTTGAGATAAAACATCACCTGTTGCCACAGAACATTCTGTTTTCCTCCTCTCTCCTCTCACGTTGCTTCTCTGTTCCTCCTCCTAGAAGATAGAAGATTAGGAGTTAAGCTGCCTTTCACTAGGGCTCTCTCCCCTCTAATCACTCTGTAACCATTACTAAAGCTACACACATACCAACTTACAGCGTAGACCTACTTTCCAGCATCTAATCCAGATAAAGCACAAAGAAAAGGGACTGTCATCTGGGTGCATGCCTCATAATCTTAAAGTCAGACTAATGTTTGATTAGGTGTTACTTAATAATAATAATGGCTATTTACTGGCCACCTGTTCTGAGGACGAATAGCTGGTGTTTATTTGGTGCTTACTGTATACTAAAAACTTTCCAAGTGCTTCTGACACAATGCTGGCAGTGCTATAGCATGTTATGACAATAATGATAACAATTAGTACTTATGGAAATTTTACTCTGTGCCAGGACTGTTCTGAGTGCTTTGCATGAATTAACTACTCTAATCCTCTCAAAATTTTCATAAATTAGTTCTACTATCATCCTCATTTTTTATTCAAGAAAACTGAGATTTAGAGGGTAAGAAACTTGATCAAAATCACTCAGTAAGTGGTAGAATCCAACTAGTCTTGGGCTTCAGACTAGGTCTTAACCATTTCACTAGACTCCTAATTTGTACTAGCAAGTACTGTGCTAGGCTAGCAAGTAGCAGAGTCTCACTCAAAACCCCTCGTGTTTTACACTACGTATATATTCTGTGTTTCCTCCAAGGTGAATATACCAAAAATACATAAGCCATTAACTTGCCCATTTCTGTTTTACTGAGAGAAGAAGATGCTTCCTGACTAACTGCATATTGTCTTGGTTGAGGTTTTGCATATGTTTTAGCTAATTTTCAATGTGGAGAAGTGTTCAGTAGGAAGACTAAGATGGAAGCAGGACTAACCTGTTTCCCCAGATATTGCCTACCCAGAGAAACCAGGTATTAGAGTTCAAAGGCATTAACAGGCCCCCAGAAGGTGAACCCTGATCGCTTGCATTTGGAGTAGGTTAAAGTTTTCACTAACTAGGCTAGCGTGAAGGACAGAAAGTGAAAGGCAAAACAGATCATAGGAACAGTATTTTTGAGTCAAATTTGAGAATGTAATGAAAAAAATGAACATAATGAACGTAGCTGATTTGACAGAGTAGTACAAATGTAGCTGGTATGATTGACACCATTTTTTCCATTCTGTGGGCCATTATTCCTCTACTCTTTATGTCAGGTGGTTCTTTCCAGAGAGAGTTGAGAGTCTCTTAGGAAAGTAAAGAAGTTGCTTTGGAATGTGGAAAATGGGACATGTTTCAGAGAGGCAATGTGGAGACAGAAATGGAATATTAATAGGTAACGTGTATGAATAAAATAAAGATGTTAGAAGTGGAGATGGGGACCTGGTAAAGTCTTAATGCCCACTGTAACTATAATTTGTGTGTTTTAGAGTAGAGGATTTAGGGGAGAGTGTGTGGCAAGAATTAGATCAAGTGGTAGAAGACTGTATGATGTACTTACCTTCTGAATAAATGAGTTCCATTTATTAAAAACGTACTCTTACCCATGAAGAGGTGACTCGGCCTACTTAAATCCTTAGCCCCAGTTGCCACACTTGCATAGTGAGAGTGCCTCATGAGCAACAACAGTACTAAGAGATTCTTAAAAATAGTTCTGTCAACGATTATTTGTAATTTGTTCTTTTCTAGGGCTATCCTTTAGTAATTGGTTTCTTGAATTATTCCACAGAAGCAAACCCATTGTGTAATCTATATAACCACATCCAGGCTTTGAACAGCACTTCACCATTGTCTTTGCTTATAGCTTCCAGAATATAATCAAAGTCCCCAGAGCATTTTAAGTGACAGCCACAAATATCCTGAGCCATATCCTCCCTATATCTGAAGTTGGGAAGGCCGTCTGCTCTTCCCTTATCCCTAATGTCAGGTGCCAGGTCCCTAAACTCTGTGCTTTTTAGGTTGTACGCCTGAGGAGTGATGTGTCCAGAGTTCCAGAGAAGGCTTGGAAAATAGTTAAGGTGAGTTGAGTTGCTGGTTGTTGTGGTGGATCATCAGTCTTTATGCTTATCTCACCACAGCCCCAGGTCCTTATTACTAAAATAGGTACATGCTCACAGTGATTAGTGTAGGGGTGCCTTGTCTGAGTTCCCTTTTTATGCACTTTATAACCCTACAGTATGCATGTCTTATAACCAAATGTTCAACCGTCAGCTACTAAGCGGTATTAACTGCAGAGACTCTGCTTAGCTTGAATGCATAGTACGAAAGCAGCCTAGGTTTCTCGATTACATTTCTAAAGTGGCCAGTTCTAACCAGTTATTCATACCTGAAAGGAGAAAGGAAGTTTTCTTTGGCTACATTGAATAGCATCTGTTATTGAAGGGTATCTTCAGTACGTGTATCCCTTATGCCAGAGTATGTTTCTGGTGGACACCTTTGAGAGGGATGAGGGATTATAGTTAAAAAAAAAATCTTTTATGTCCCAGTTCCCCACCTCTACTCTCACCCTATCACAAATTTCATCCAGCATCAACTTCTTTCCTCCAAAATCTAATCATGATATAAATTTGCTATTGCAAAGGACTATAAATAAAATGCCTGAAATTCCCCTTTTAAACCATGGTCTCAGAATCTTCCACCAGAATTAGGCAAGCCTTCTTCTAGTAGCCTCATGCCATAGCCATGGTTAGCTTCTCGTTGTATGAGCTTGGGAAGATAATAATATTTACCCAGTGCCTTCCCATAGTTTTAGCCACAGAAGACTAGTCCAACAGAAGCTTGGCCCCAGACATGGAGTGAGTTGGCAGCCAGCAGGAGCAAAGCTGTGTCAGGACAAATGTACACTCCCCATCTTCTCTAGTTGGCTTTCAGCTGGTTGCACCACAGGAGTCTTTCTATGGGCTGTGTATCCTGTGACCAATAACTGGTGCACTCGACCCGGGTCCCTCTTGGCTAGTGAAGGCCTGTCGGGAGACATTAGGTTCATGCTGGTGGAGATCCTTAGTCAGTGGCTCCCTGAAGGAAAATGAGGCAAACAGCCAGCTTCTGTTGAACAGGTGGTAGTTAGACCTTAGATCTGGTCGGGCCGGGGGAGGGAGGGGGCGGGGACAGGAGGCAGAGAAAGAATCTCTCCAAAATTACCAGTATTGCTGGTTTTCACACTGTACCTGTACTCCTCTTTCAAATAAATGATTGTTTAGAAACGAATCCAAAAATATCTCTGGCAGCATCTGGAGCCCTTCCTTAGCAGTCTGGATTTGGGCCCAAGTTAGGAATGGAAACCCCACTGGGGTGCAAGCAAAAGAGGAAGCATGTTCTTAGCCATGCATCAGTGGAGGCCCCTACTGGGAGAGGGGATTATCACAAGGCAGCAGGCGGCCCTGCACCCCAGCCTGCTGAGTTCATGCTTTGTGCCACAGGATGTGGAGCGAAGGAAATGCGAGGCCAAAGTGGTCGCTCCAAGTTCTCTTATACAATGGCTCATTCAAGCAGATTGGGAATGCCTCTTAAGAGATTTGTTAGGTACATGTCCCCTTAGCAAGATGGCCACCACAGATGGTGGGTTCGATATAATAATTGAAATAAACATTTAACATTCATATTTATTTTGTACTTCCATAGTCAGCTTTTCTTTTATCAGTTGCCATTTCTGTATTCCTCTGAATGAGGCAAGCAGAATTCTAACCTTTTACCAATTGGTTTGCATCATTAGCTATGGTTTTAAAATTAAATTCTGGCAAAAGATTTTTTTTACCTAATTTTGGTCTTATATTTTGTGATGCTACTTTACATAATATGGAAAAATTAATCAGCCAAGATTAACGTGTATCTATCCAGTAGCACTAAGTTTCTATATTTAATATGAAGCAATGATATTTGTACCATTATGTCTTTTGATGTGGTCATAAGTTAATTGTGTTGATCATGTTTTATTTTGCTTCAAGCATTAATGAAAGACCGCAGTATCTTTAGTTCCAAATGGTTTAGATCCAAGTCATTAAATCCTCTATTCCCTCTTACACCTCTCCTTCTCCCCACACCCAACCCCCACCTTTCACTTCAGTGGGTCTCTTTTATAGAAAGCACTGCATTGACGTCAGGGGCACTTGGAGCCTAAGACAAAAATATGAAAATCGGTTTCTTATTCGTAATAAGTAGTATCACACTAAGTTCCAAAATTCTTTTCCTAAGGAATATTACTGCTTTAACTATATTGAATTCTTTCTGGTGACAGGTTTCGTTTTACCAAATTACAACCAGTTAAAAATCTTGATAAATCATGTCAGCAGATTGAAACAATACTTTAAAATGTACAACAATTATTGGGGTTTTTAAAATTTTTTGCGGTATCAATTTTGTATTAGATGTAAATTTTGGAGAATAAATTGGTTCAGGAAAGTATATCATCTGATGGCAGAACACTTTGTTGTTGATTTCCACAGCACTGCTAATTTTCTGCATTGAGCCTGCTTAACAAAAGCTCTTTGAGAAGTTATAACATCTTAAACATTTATAGAAGGCCTAAGGGTATTAACTTACTGTAATTTTCTGAAGATTCATTATCCAAAATCTTAATTCATTATAACAACTCTTATGAAAACCTATAGAACCAGTGTTTTCCCTTATTTTCTTATTTGCACAGAATGAGAGATTCATTGTTCTTTTTAATTTGTTTCATGTGGTGCTTTTGAGTACATTTCATAGAGGGCTGTTATTGAATTTCTGTGACTGTCATTATATATCCATACAACCTTTAGGAACTAATATTCTGGGTTTCCCAGTTCTGTAATCTACTTCAAATTTAAGGATTGACATAATTAGTTTCTTCAAAGTTAAAACCAGAATGTTAGAGACAACACTGCAGATACCCAAGACCAGGAATTAGGGTTGGAAAAAGAGAGCAATTTAAAAAATTATCATAGCACATGCTTTTATTCTTTATTAAATTTACAACTCAAAATCTTACTGCTATTTGTATGCTTATTCCTTGTCTGGTTTTCTTATCTTGTCTGGTTTCCCTTTAAAAACCCAGATACAAGATCACTTAAGCTACCTGCCTGTGCACGGGCAATATTTGTCATTTGGTTAGTTGAGAAGTTAGAGGATGTATGGGTTTTTGAAGCGTTATGTACACACCCAAATGCTCCTTTCTGAAATTGAAAAGTAAAATAAGCAGAGTCAAATAAAGAGAGATAAGAAAACAAACCATACTATAAAACAGTTTTTTAGGACCATGCCTTCTCAAATCTATAATAATGATGATTCCTTAACATTTTTAACAGCTTTCTGTATTTCAAGACCTAGAGAGATGGATCAGTGGTTAAAATGGATAATTTTTCTAGCTTCTAAGATAATAGCTATGTAGAAGTAGAAAAAAATGCAGTTTTGTAGCATGAAATTTTGAAGCTTTATGGCCTTTAACAAATACCATTTCTGATCATGATTAGAGTGTGTGAATTGACTGAATATATATGTAAAGATTTCAAATTTAGGTTTTGTTTGTTTTAACTTTGTGCAGTGTGGAAATCTTCGAGGTAAGCACCCTCTTATTCTTCTGTTATTTTTTATGTAATGAGCCTTCTCTTGAAACGGTATTAGCTGCCAGTTTTTAAAACCTACTATGAGAAAGGGTCCATCAGAAAAGCAGCATTTGTTGATAACTACTAAATGCCAAGCTCTGTTAGGTATCATCATTTCATCTGCCCCAAAGCCATTAAGTAGGTATTATTATTATTCCTGTTTTACAGGTAGGAAACCAAAATTCAGAGACTTTAACCTAGTTAGTGGCAGATCCAGAATTCAAATCCAGGTATCTTTGGGACCAAAGCCCTTCTACATTGCTAAGTTTATCAAGGCAATGTTCTAATTTCTTCTGGGGATGTTAAAAAATATGAATATTTTCCCTGCTGTCAGGCAGCACATGCTTGAAATATTTGAAGAAAGACATATGCACATGGAAAATTAATACTACAGCAAAATTGTATTCTGTTGTCTGATATGGGAAGTGCCACTAATGGGCTAGCCAACAGCGTATACTCTCCGTATCAAGGGAGAGGAGCTCTTCTTACCGCATCTATAGGGAGAGCTTCTTCCAGAAATACTATTTAAGCATTAACACCACATCTTTTTAAATAATGAAATTTTACTAGGGTTACTTCTGGTGAATAGAATTCTGATATTATTTTCACAGAGAAAAAGTTCTGTGCAAAAACCATACCTATTATGGGTTGTTTTCCTTTTGTTAAAAAATTGTGAAAGAAATGAAATCAGCCAAAATGTCCATTTTAACATTACATTCATTTTTTTATTCATTTAACAAACACTTATCGAGTATTCGGTATGGGAGATAAAAGAACATGATCTCTGCCCTCAGGGAGCTTATAGTCTAATAGAGAAATACAGGCATATTTAAAAAAAAAAAAGAGTGGGAGGAAGGCACAGATGGCGAGGCAAAACTAGCTTGTAATGAGTGCACATCCAGTTATGTGAAACACATAACCAAAGGCATAGCCATTTTCAACTTCACTGTATCCGTCAGAGAAGGATGGACAACATACATGAGCTTAGTCTCTTATTTCTTAAACCTTTGCTTATTTTTCATGATGATCTAATTACCTTAATTGATTCTGAAATAAAAAATTAGGATCTATGAACTAAAGGAAGGGGTTTTTTTTTTCCCCCTTCTTGCATTCCTATGCCAACTTCTGTATCCTTCCTTAAAATGAGTATTGTGATGTAGTTTCTTCTTGCTGTAATAAAAATTTTTTTGGTGAAGTGATACAAGTTTTAGAAAATGTTGAATACCCCTAAATATTGTGTTAGAATTTTTCCTGTAGAAAACCTTCATTGACTTGTGCTTTGTGGTAAACATTCTTGAAGATATTTCCTCACTGGACAGACTACTTCCCACCCCCCAAATTATATATGTCTATGGTATAATTAAATTCCAAATGTTTGAAGACATTTTCATATTATCTGCATGCTCTCTGAATGATAAGGTGCCTTGGAAAATGTGAGACAGTCTTTTAAAACAAATGCAGTAATCATACATTGATTTTAAATGACCCTGTCACACGTGAAAACAAATCAGATTGTTGCTCTTAATGAGCTTTTCAATTTACTATTCAGTAGATCAGATAAGTGGATTTAAGAGGTAATGATCCTGTTTAGTACTCAAGCTTGACTGTCAGATCCTAGTAGTGGAGAGAAATCCCTTGGGACAAAAACGTTGACACAGTTCTAGATGGGATAATGGGAATCAAAGCTAATGGATGATAAAAGGAATGGTGCAAGTTACAAGGATAATTGTGGATTAAAGCCCTGCCATGTGTCAATGTTGACTGTTTTTTCTAGTATCTTATTGGGTCAAATCTGGTGCTCTGAGAAACTGTTTTGACAGCAGAGCACAACAAACCTGCCTGCCTAGCTTCCTCCTTTCTTGAAGCCAGGGACACCACAGAAGACTTCCTTGTAAGAACTACCAATTTAAAAAAGATATTTTTTAAATGTTAAAATGTCTTGAATGTTTAAAATCACATTTTAGTTATTATATTTTTATGATTCAATGTGGCTTGGGTAAAATCAAAATTAGATTAATTCTGAGCTATGCCATAAAAAAATAGCATTTCTAAAGCCTTGAAAATGTAAACTTTTGTTTTACAAAAATACAGTACAGTGTGGTGGGGGAGATGGACACCCAGACAATTGCAGTGTGAAAAATACTGTGAGAGAGGGATAGACCAGACACTGTCGGAACGTAAAGGAGAGTGCAACTCATTCTTCTTGGGAAGGCAGAAAAGGCTTCCGAGGAGATGACTTTTGAATGAGAATCAAGGGGAGAGAATGAAGGCAAAATGATTCGGGCAGAATGAACAGTACATGAACTCCTAGAAATCTTAAATTTTGTGAGAAGCCTCAGTTGGTCCATCAGTATTTCACTGTGGCTTCAGATGGAGATGAGGTATGTTGGGGCCAAGTTGTAAAGGGCCTCATGTGCCATGAATCATATCAATATCAGAGTTTCCAAGGGCCCAATTTACTCCCATCCATGAGAGAGGTTTCGGGTTATGCTGAGATAAGGGAAACTTCCCTTTCTACATACCAGTCTTCCTTTGAGTCTTCTATGTGCTTAAAGATTTCTGATCATTGAGGATTGGTGGTAACTCATTTCCCGAGATTTTCTCTCCCTGGCTCGCTCTTCCCCCTAAACATCTTACTAACAGAGTGATAGCTTCAATCTAATGAGCGATGAAGGCCTACTCTCATGAGCAAAGCCATAGATACAGTAATTGAAATGCTTTTCTGTAGGGCTCAGAAATTAGCAGAAGAGTTGCAACAGGAATGTGAATCTCAATCTTCCTTTCTCTCTCCCCCAGCTTTTCCCCTCCACCTTTCTGCCCCTTCTTTCCTTCTTTTGCCCTCTCCACTTGCCCCTTCCTTTCCCTCTCTCTCTCCCACTGATTCACTACTGCCTGAGCAGCTTCTGGTTATAGGACTTAGGTTGAAAGTCCAGCACATGAGCTTCTACTTTAAATAGTGTTTAAAATCCAGATATGAAATCTCTGCAATGAACAGCCTCCCTCCCCTGTATAGCCCTATAATTCTGGGTGATTTGTGGTGCCCTGTGATTTTTATCTCACCTTCATGACCTATGGCAGAATACCAAGCTGGTGTTTACGTGTGAAAAGCAAAAGGCATAGGGAGTGAAAGCTAAGTTGCCATACCATACCCTAGGAAATAGGCAGATCAGGAGAAAGTGAGAAAACACAATCACAGGGGATCAAATCACAGACGAAAAATCCCATACAGCTGGTGTCTGGCAGGGATAACCTGGAATCACACCAGAGCATCAGGGAGTATGGAGGTGTCAACCCACCTCTCAGCTTTGCCAGGCTATTAGGGAATATTCCATTGGCTGCTGGTGGCATTTTCCCAGTTGAAGTGGGATATGTGTTTATAAGCTCAATGTGGCTTGGGTTGGGACTGAAATGTTGCACCCCAAAGTCTGCAACCAACACTCCCTAATTGGAAGCTTAGTGGATTCCCAGGCCCTGATGTATTCAGCAGAGAATCTCTGAGCCTGGGATTTCAGTTTCAGCATGGAAAGTAAGACGTATCTCTGTATTTGGGGGAACTTAATTGAGAGATTTTTGAGGAGAATGTCTATAAATTCTTTAATTTCCTCTTACTTTTGAAATCCTTATTTTTATAACTGACTAACATAATCCTGAATTATTTGATGGTTTGCTGATATCTGGAATAGATAGAAATTTTTTAAATGCCGGAGCATTTTATTGAGACACTTCATTTTTTAGCCCTTTATATACATATGCCGTCTTTGAGAAAGGGGTGGTTTACCACTTTGAGAAAAAAAATTATGTGGTGTTCTGGGAACAAAACAACTACGTGAGTGTGGGTGTGTATTTCAAAAAATAAGAGAGGTACTTCCTGGAAGAAAAAGAGAGTAATTATTAAATTATACTTTTTTACAAAAATCCTTCATTTGCTCTCCCTACGTACTCCCTTCTTCAGTGTGGATGCGACAATGCTTTAAATCTTACATTTGTTCAATTTGAATAGTCTTTTGAAAATATATGTTAATGATAAAGCTTTTAACAGTTAAAATGTTTTCATCCAGGTATATGCCCGTATGTCAGAAGTTTTAGGAATAACAGATGACAACCATGTTCTAGAAACATTCATGACGAAAATGTGAGTTCTTTGATTTTTCTTTCGTTGTTGTTGCTTTGAATGTAATAGATATTTTTACTGTGTTTAAATCTCTTAATAATTTTAGTTTTTTAATAAAAGACCTTTTTAAATTATGCTATAATTCTTAGAATGGTAGCATTGTTCTTAATTGAAACTTAATTTCACATATTTAAAATTCACAATCCAAAAGGCATTCTTATCTGTCAAGGTACCCATACAACTGCAATATGCAACATCAAAACATGGGTTTTAAAACGTTTACAGACTTTGATTCTTCAAGTCAGTTGGGCAGCATTTTTGTTTTTAATTAGAACGAAAATACCCAATTTCAAAGACCAGCTGAAGAGATTATTGCAAACTGGAATCATTGGGAGAGGTCTGATTGCCTTAAGACAGGGCATTCATTGATTCCAGCGGAAACCCATGGCTATCAGAGACATACTCATGGAAACTTGCCTTAAATCATCCTTTTTAATCTGTTAGCAGAATAAACTAGTTTCTAATCATGGACATAATTTTGTACATTTAGCCTGAATTTGTATGCCTCCATTTGGCAACCCACTTTTATCTGTGTAACAGGTAGATAGTACTGTGTTGCTTGCAGAGAACAAAGCTACATAAACAGTCATGATCATAAGAAGTGAGCTTTGGAGCCACAAGTTTGATGGTTCATTTCTTGGTCATAACTGTGAGCCTCTATTTGACTTCCTTTGTAACTCTTGCTGTCATTCCCTAATATGTTTATTTTAGACACAAACTTGATGTTTCTTCAGTGAAACAGGCAATTTTTTAATTTATGAAACTAAATTTAGAGAATTATATACCATTTGGAGAACAATGTTCATTATACATTGATTGGATATAATTTTGATTATGCCATTAAAAAGAATAGAACAGAAAATGTTCCCATGGTATTTAAACCTGTTTTTCAATTTTGTGAGATATTTCTGACTTAGGTGACCTAACTTACGTAAATATATGTGTATTTCCATGTTCTCTCTATACAAGCAAATACCTTACTTACAATTAAAACCATTTTTTTTTTCATATTTAGTGTTACAAATCTTAAATACTGGGGAAGATGCGAGCCCGTGATTTCAAGGACTCTTCAGTTCCTAAATGATCTTTCTGTTGGATATCCTTTTTACTGTATATCTAGTAATGTATAGAAACACCCTAACACGTGCATTCTGTTGGCCAGGTATTTTCCTTGTTCATAATGTTTGTAATTGTTTTTAATTAAAAAAAAAAAAACCTTTCATTTAGCCTTATCTGCAAAGTATGTTTTTGAAAGATTTATATTAGCTACCAACTATGAACATTTATCCAGAATCACAATTGAATTTATATGGATATATAGATTCCTAACTAGTTAAAGTTATGTTTATATCCATCCAGTTTAATAAATGGATATCAGAAGAAAGTATGCAACCACATGTGTTTTAGTCTGTGATTTTTCTTAATTGTCAGGGAGTTCTTGTTTTAAAAGAAAGCATGTAACTAATTTGAAGAAGGTCAAGATGTTCTAAAAATATTACCTTCTAAAAATTGAATTCCTGAGGGTAAATACTATAGCTTCAGTATTCTTCAATTGAAAAGAGTATTATTTTGATTAGTTAAGAGGCACAAAGGAGTAATAGGAAGAAAATTTTATGAGTTTTTTACCACTTCTTGGATTATTGCCGCCACCAAATCAACAGCTTATTTACTCTAAAATAAGATTTCCCATTTTGCATTAAATATTTGGGTTTCTCTCTTCAGCAGATTTTTTAAATCTAAAACCAGAATCATCCTTTCTTATTATATTATAACTAATACTATTGTCCTGTTTCTACCAATGAGAGAGAAGCATGTAGATTGTCTTTTATATGTTAGCTATCAAATATATAGGAGTTATGAAAAATAAGTGTTGGTTTAGTTAACCACCAAGATTAGCTGATATTTAAATATGAGGACAGCATTCTGAAAATCGGTGGCATTAGATGGAAATTTTTAATGTAGGTTTACTGCAGGAATATGTTTGTATTAGTTAAGTTTAAAATTGTGTTCCTTGGGAAACCATAAAAGATTTCCAAAGTATTAGACACCCACTTTTGTGCTGGAATTTAATATGCAACTTTTTATTGGAAAATAATCGTCCTTGTCTGGCAAAATCCACCATGCAATATTTCTGTTAGTAGGTATAATGTAATAAAGACAGGGAGGGCTATTTATCACTACAAATTTTGAGGATTTCAGGATTCTTTTTATTATTTTAATATATTTCTTTGATATTAAATCAGAAAAATGATAAATTACACCTGTCCAGGCTGTTTTTCCTTTTTACTGGAAAGTGATGTACAACCCAATTCCAGTGGTCATTTTGGCTTTTTAAGATATGCATTTTTTCTTATTAAAAAAAAACTCAACCTGTATTTTTTTTAATAATAATGCTGAAATACTCTTTATTTCTAACATACGAAGTGGTTTATAAGTACTTTCTAGTCTTGCAAACTCTGGCCTTTTCACAGTGAATTACTTTGAGAGCATATTATCTGGAATGAAGCCGGTGTTATTTTATAGCACGTATCTATTGTTTAGATTTACCCTATTTTTTAGGTTGGAATTGAAATCTAATATAAAATTAATTCAATTTGTATTCTTTTTGGAATAATTTGCATAATGCCTAATTTATTTCTATCCTCTATTTAAGTAAGGTCCTTTTCCTATCACCTTATATCTCTTATATATTCTTTAATCCTAAAATTATAACCGTTTGTTTCATAAGGTGTTTATTGCTTTTGAACACTTCTTTTTGACGTTAATAAAAAATCATATTTTCAGAAAACTTACTAGATAAAACTTAAAAGCTATACATTTAAACCAAGGGATACGAATGATTTCAACTTGGGTACATTGATTTATATTTTTTAACAATTATTTCAGGTTTCCATATTTAGAAATATATATTAGTTCAATTTGATTTCAGTGCTCAGTTATTTGAATTATAAATCATTATGTCCCTCCTAGCTTATCAGTCATGAAATATCTTTGAATTCATTTACATAATGGAATATGTGAGTGGTATGTCTATTTCAGTGCAGTTGCTGGTTACCTAATGCATGTTTTGTTGTTTCCAATCGATTTCCTTATTATAATGTGTTTTTAAATCCTGATTTTAAAGCAATACATTATATCTGTGTTAAAAATAAGATGGCACTCTTCAGCAGTAGAAACAGTTATGCAAGATAAAAATCATCACCAACTGGCCTCTATTAATGGAAATCTGTTTATATATTAATATTCAAAATATTTGTATTTAAAATATTAGTAAGGAATAACTGAAAAGCATCTTACTACAAAGTTTTTAAATGTTCCTGAATACTTTCTAATGCATGTCTTCAGATACTTTTCATTTTTTCTGTTTTTATCTTCTTCAGAGTGAATCCTACTCAGTGTTTGTTTATGGTTCTCAAAGCCAGTCTGTGAACTTTGGTATTCTTGTATCTGACCACTGATTTGGAAATTGAAATCACAAAAGATCCTCATTTTTAGGAAGTGCTGAAAAGTCTTGTGTTTACTTGCCTTAAGATAGTAGTCTCAAACTTTAGTGATGATCAGAATCATTAGAGGGCTTGTTAGAATACAGATTGCTGGACCTCACCCCCAGAGCTGATGTTTTAGGAGGTGTAAGACTGAGGCCTGAGAATTTGCATTTTCAGCAAGTTTCTGGTGATGCTGGTGGCTTAGGGGCCAAACTGTGCTTTTTAAGATAATTGGGAAATAGGACTGGATATCCCAAATAAGAAAATCAGGTACCTCTCTGTAGAACTTTGTCTTCACTAGGGAAATGCAGACTTGACATTTTTGGAGATAGTGTAGTTCCTCTAAATCATAATGTGTGTGACGAGGCCATTACATTAAGTCCCCAGATTTTGTTTTATTTTTTTTTAAAGATTTTATTTATTTATTTGACAGAGAGACAGCGAGAGAGGGAACACAAGAAGGGGGAGTGGGAGAGGGAGAAGCAGGCTTCCCAATGAGCAGGGAGCCCAATGTGGGGCTCGATCCCAGGACCCCGGGATCATGACCTGAGCCGAAGGCAGACGCTTAACGACTGAGCCACCCAGGCGCCCCAAGTCCCCAGATTTTAACTGGAGAGCCTGTTGCATTTTACCCCAAGGTTTGAAGCTTTCCAAGTTGGTAAGACTACTGTAATTTTAAAATCCAGTGGCCTTTTTGAGGGAAAATTTGTTTTCCCATCGGATTCATTACATGGGGCATGTATAATACATTTAGCAGATACATCTGAGTAACTTTTTAATAAACTCTTCAAATTTCCAAGACTAAATTTCAAGAATTCCAGATTCTAAATAGCTTTATCTAACATGAACAGAGTTGAAATGGCTCTGTCCTGGGCAGCCCTCCACATCCAGGTTTAATACTTGTGGATCCTTTTCCTTCTTTCAAATACTTTCCAGTTTTTGTCTAACTGGGAAAGGGGTTTCTGTCTAGTTCTGTCTAACTGGGAAAGGGGTGATATTGTTTAAGTGATGGAACAGGGAAGCTGCTGGGGAAACTGGGGAGAGAAGGGTCGTACAAAGCAACCAAATAAACTTATTTTAAGTGTTGAGAAAGAGAGAGAAAAGTGTTACATTTAATCAAAAATTCTGTTTGTTTATTAATCATTATTTCAAGGGTTTTTTCCCCTTGAAAAGTAATTGATCAGTATTTCTACTTAAATTCATTGTTTACTCAAATTTATAGCAACACCATGTCTCACTTTGGGTTTCAGGTAGATAATAATGAGAAAGGAAATTTCATTTTCTGTTAGGCCCTCTGTTGGTAGTTGCCCTTACTACATCATCTTCAAGAAAACCCAGAATATCTTTAGCTTTTTAAAAACAGACCCCAAACCAGATTCTACACTAATTCGTGAATTTATCCAAACTCATTTTACCCTGTTGCGACTGTTAACTACAGTTCTTAGGATGAATAACTTCTCCATGTTATTGCAAGACCACCTATATAATTCTCAGGGCCACGCACAAAATGAAAATGTGGGGTGTCTTGTTCATAAGTTATCAAGACTATCAGGGCACCTGGCTGGCTCAGTCAGTGGAGCATGTGACTCTTGATCTCAGGGTTGTAAGTTCGAGCCCTTTGTTGGGTGTAGAGATTATTTAAAAATAAAATCTTAAAAAAAAAAATTCAAGGGCACCTAGGTGGCTCAGTCTGTTAAGCGTCTACCTTCAGCTCAGGTCATGATCCCAGGGTCCTGGGATTGAGTCCCGCGTCGGGCTCCATGCTCCACAGGGAGTCTGCTTCTCCCTCTGCCCCTCCCCCCACTCATGTTCTCTCAAACTCTCTTTCTCAAATAAATAAATAAAATCTTAAAAAAAAAAATTCAAGACCTCAACAACACAGCATTGAAGCAAGCACAGGCCCTTCTAAGCATAGAAGAACCCTGTGCAAGGCATAGCATGGACATCTATGAAGCTGGCTCAAGTTCTTGGTTAAAGAAATAGTTCCCTCCATTTGGCTTCACACTAGCCCTCTAAGACTTTGAGACTATCTCCTTAGTTCCTGTACACCAGGATTTGGTGAATATAATTCCTGCCCACATGCATCATTAATCTATTTATCTGTCAGTAGCTTCTCTCAATTGTTCTCATTTTTACAAGCCAAAGAGTCTGCTTCCTGTTCAGGCTGCTTGGTCACCGTGATGCTTTTCTTTTTTCAACCCCAAACCCCTTCCAGTTTCATTTGTCTTTTCATGCTTGTTTTTTGTTGTTGTGTTAGTGCAATACCCAGAACTGCATCCTTTTAGATTTAACACTAAGAGTAAAATAATTTAATTCCATATTCATCCTAATAATTTACTTTATAGTACTGGCCTCTTTCAAGTCAGCAAATATTAATTAAGCATTTTCTAAGTACAGAGCAAAAAGACAAATGAGACACAGACTCTGCCCTCACAGATTTTAAATTCTAACAGGATTGATCCTAATTCCAGACCGCCTTTCACATATTTTTCCTAAGAGCTCAAAGTCTGTTGTTTTAGTAACATAGTTTCTTTTTCTTTTTAAAATTTAACTCAAATAAATTATATGCTAATTGTCTGGAAGTCTGTGCATTAAAAATAATGTGGGTATGTGATATTTTGATATGGTAGTTTTGAGGGAGCTCTTTTTAGGGTCATTTAGATGTAGCTTATATAGAAACCATTAAGTATACAAGTAATGTGCAAGCCAGACCTCCTTACCCTCTCACTGATCTTCCCACCACTGGGGTGTAAATCCTGAATTAGGTGGGGGTCAGGAAAGAGTAGGGGGTGAGAGATGAAACCAAGGTGTAGAATGAAATAAGGGTGAAGGATGGAAGTACAATTGGGTATGTCTGTTACAGCAAATACTTAGTAATAACCAGTAGTAATTCTGCTTTTGTGAAACAATTAAAATGTATTGCTTTATTTCAGTGAATACCACCATCTCCAGATGGTTTTGAGAATGTTAAATAAAACTAGTTTCAGCATATATCCCTCAGGCGTACTTCTATTAACATTTCTCATCAAAAGAAATGTTGATTTATTTCTTTGTTTTCTGTCTCTATTATCCATGGAAAAGTCATCCCATAATTTATCTGCTCCATTTGTTTTTAGACTAGAATCAAGTGTGAGAATCCTCTCTACCCACTTATTCAAACCTTCACCCAGTTCTTTAGATTCTTGCTTCACAAGATTACCTTCCTCGAGTATTATTGTGATCTGATCATTTCTCTTCCCAAAAGCCCAGAATCGCTTCCACTTGCTTCTCGGGTCAAAGTAAAATTATTGATTAGAACTTGAGTCCTGTAACAGTACTTGACTTATTGAGTTCTCATAACTAATTTCCTGATCCACCACTCAACCACAATTTGTACTTTATGCCCAGGCCAGGGAAATTTATTTTACCTTCCCCTTGACACCCTTCATTGTCTTTCACTGAATCACCACATATGCTATTCTTTTCATTTGATCCATTGCAACTCAATTAGGTCTCTTTTAAATTTTCGGGTCTTGCTAAAGACTTAGTGAAGCCTTACTAACGCAGTTATGATCCTTTGTCATGGTATTAACTGAAAGAACATAAACAAATCATTTAGTTTCTCGGAGGCTCAGTTACTTCATCTGTAGAAAGGGAATATTATCTGTCTCTTGGGATTTTGTAAGGATTAAATAAAATAATAAATATGTAACAATACATCTTTGCCCAGCAGCCACGCTAACCTTCTCTGTATCATTCCAGGTTTCGTATATGTGCTGCCGAAGCCACAGCACTGTAACAATACATCTGTTTATCTCATAAAATAAGGCACCTGGTACTGCTGACCCCATCACATAGGAGGTGCTCACGGAATATTAATTCCTTTCATTTTCCTTCCTCTCATCTTTATTTTTCTTAATGTTCCTGTACACCTAGTTCTTATCTATATATCTGAGGATGACTATCATATAGCTTAGTATTGGCTAGTCCTTTCTATTACTTTGTAAGTTATTAGAGATTAGGAGTCTTTTTTTTTCCCTCTTCTCTTGTTTCAAAATTTCACATAGTGGGCATTTGAATTAATGTTACCCCTTTTGTTAATTGACAAAGGCTTAACTCGTATTCCTTATAAGTAATTATTAGTATTCCTTAAGATGCTTCATCTTGGTTAGGCGTATTTGGATGTTTTTAGGTTAGTGGGGTTTATAAACGTAATCTCAATTTTGAAATAATGACACTAATATTTCAGTCATTGTACTTTGTACCTATCATCCGCCTATAGTAATTTCCAACACATCATTTTCTTATCTATGAACTTTCTTCTATCATCAGGATCTAATTCTGTCTGCAAAAACTATTTGTAAACATGTATGGTTTTTAAATAATTGCCTAGATCACTGTATCATCTACGTCTGGTGCTTAGTGGATATCATGTGCCTAATATACCACTCCTTTTGATTCTACAACAGAAATTGCTTCACATTTTAACACTTCTGTAAATAAGATATACATAAATACCACAATTGATGGTATTTTAAAACACCTTTCTTAGCACATACAGTAATGATGTCTATTATAACCAGTGGCATTTTAGGTTTGATGAAATGTTGTAGGTACTCAGTAAAGGCTAGATACCATGAATTGAAGTCATACTTGGTCCTGCTATATGCCCATCAGCTACTGAAGTGTGTAGTACTCCTGTAACTGAAGAAACCAGTTCATTCTCAATTTGGTTTTCCCCTTCAAAGGTACAAATTTTCAAAATTTTCCATCTGTAAGATACACCATTTGTCTTGACTTTTCCTTTCCTTTCTTCATTTGTCATGTTAGCTATCAATAAGACCGTGTTCACCTTCCTCGGTGTTTTCATAATCACATGGATACAAACGGGAATTTCCTAGGAATTTTGTTTAGTGCGTTAACATCAGCCAGGCTATGGAGTTTGCTCTGTCCTGGGTGTGGTGAAGACTCATTAATGAGCCTAAAAGAACAGTTTCCCTGTCTTTTCTGGGACCCAGTTCCAGTTTCTCTTAATGTTTCAAAAAAACTAGTGATCTCTGTAAAATCACTGGCCTCTTCAAAATCAAATGGATATGATGTACCCTAGTGAAAAGAGCTTACAGTGTAGAGTCAGACAGATGTGGATTTGAATCTTAGCCCTACCATTTACGTGTTCCAAGAGTGACCTTTACTAAATTCTCTTACTCACTACTCTAGGCTCCTGCTACTGGTGCTGTTATGTTAGCCACCATTACCATGTTCACTGTGAGGAGCTGTTCCAGACAGGCCTCTGAAATCTAACCTAGTCCTGCCATGCAACTAAAATGCTGCCACCCAACGGAAATGGTGCGTCTTCTGAGAATCCGAGGCTCTTAGAGAAGAACAAGATGAAAGTAAAAAGATCATAAAGATGATGTATCCATTTGCCTTTTTTAAAAAAACATTACAAACTCTCTTAAGGGGCCGTGATAGCTTTGAGTTGCATTCCTATAAGGGAATATAAATAATCAGATGAATTCTTATTTTTTTCTTTATTGAAAAAAGTAAAAATTTATTCTTAATCTTTTTTTTTTTTTGCTTTAGAATGTAATTAAAAGGCAGTGAGGCTGGCCTTGATACAAAGTGCACAGATGCAGTTCTACAGAAAATGTGTCTTTGGCAGATGAGATTCTTCCTATGAATGTTCTGTTTATTGCTACCATAAATATTCTATTGTCAAAACATGACTTGCTGTTTATTAGTAGCACTGACAGGAAGACTCCTATTAATGGCAGCATTCTTATTACCCATAGACGCTGTCACTTTTAACTTTGCAATTCCAAGAGAATTGTATTTGGTAATTACTTAAGATATTTCTTAGTTTATTGATCCCCACCCCTGTTTAAATGAGTGAAGATTGAGTGGCAGTTCTTCTGCTCAGTGATTTATACTGGGGGAAAAAATCATCAAATCTCATCTTTGTACACAGGGAAAGACCTCCCGCCTACCAGCCCTGATCTTGTTCCCCTTCAGCCTGCCAGAAAAACACAGTGCATGAGCACCCACTGAGAGCAGTGCACTGAGGAAAATGCATTGGTGTGGCCCCTGCCCTTAGAAAGCTTACAGCCTTAATATGGGGGTGAGCCAAATACACATGCTTAACATGCAACTGGAATTGTTGCTTTAGAGTCAGAGGACTTGAATCTGAATTATACTGCTTGTCTTTTGGAAAGTTTTATTGAATTTTTTTGAATTTGTTTCCTCATCAGAAAAACAGAAGTGATACTGCCTATCCCGTGGGCTTGTGAGAATTAACCCTGCAAGTAGCAAACATTCTGTACATGTTAATTCTCTGCATCTTTGTGTCTTCCTCCCTGACTTATAATTGGCAAAGACATTTGCCTCATCTGATCCTCACAACAATCCTGTAGCTTGGGTATCACCCTCATTTGTTGGAGAGGGAAACTAAGGCCCAGAGTAGCTGAGTATGGCACTCAGACTCATCCAGCTGATTGAATGGTGTAGTCAAGCCAAAAGCCCAGCTTTTCTGACTCGTGTTCAATGTTTTTTCCTGATCTTTTACACCGACACCTGAATGACTAAGTAAGAGAAGAGGGTGTTTGTATACTCAATAGATGTTCTTAGCAACACATCAGCCCTTCTTTGGTGGCAGCATTAACGAGAAATTATTTAGGTCTTGTGCTAATGTTTATGATTTCTCAACTTTATTCTCATTCTGAATTGAACTGTTCAGGTGGTAATGTGGTACACTACAAAGAACATGGCCTCTGTAGTCAAACCTCAGTTCAAATCTCAACACTGTCAGTCCATAGCTGTGTAATCTTGGGTAAGTAACTTAATTTCTCTGAACTTCGGTTTTTTAATCTATGGATTAGAAAAAAATAGTATTTAACAGGGTAATTGTGAAGATTAGGTGAATGAACAAATATGAAATGTCTTAAACCTAGTAGGTACTTGAGAAATATTAGGTCATTTAAACCTGTCCTTCAACACTTGATGACATGCAGTCGGCTACGTCTTTCTAACTGTATTCTGATCTTCTTCATCTAAAGCAGAATTTCCTTAGATTTCTACTAACTGGGCTCATTGTTTCTTAGAATTGAATAATTTTCTCTTTCTGGATACTCTATTATGAGTCTTTTATAATTATTTTTTATGAAATAATATTAAGTGAAAAGAAGTGCTCGAGTTATATCCAAAATGTAAAAAGGGTCAGTTTTAATTTTCTACTATCAAGGCTTTCATAGTAAAGAAGTTTTTGTCTTAATTATAAAATTCATTTTTCCTTCCCATAACTAGAATATGTATAAGATAGGAAAAGTAATTGCACTGGTTAATAATGGATTATCATTCTTAACAGAATGAAAGACACTTCTGTAGGAATACTCTTTAGAAATAATATTGATTCTTCATAAATAGAAATTGATGCCATTACAGTTCAGGGTTATTTTGTGATTTATTATCTATTGATAAGACAATTATATTTCTCCAGATTCCTTAACTTCTTTTACCTATATCCTTTTAAAAAAACTTGTGAAGATAGATGCCGTGAAATTCATGCTAAAAAACCACACAGTAAGTCTTATTTCTTTTCATTCATGACTAGAATTTTCTGGATAGTTTAGGTAAAGCGTTAGTAACTTTGGATGCTCTTCTGCTTTCATTAGAGTGAACACTTTCCCTTCCTTGGAATCAGTGACAGTTACAGTCTCAATGACTTCAGGTGCCGAACCACTTTCTACACCGCCCTCACTCGCCTTCTGATGGTAGATCTAGGTAAGGTGAAGAATTGATTCTTAACTTGATTAATAAGGGTTCAGCAATATACTTGAGCAGTTAAAGGAGCAGACTACTAGTGAGTGCCATATTTAAGTTACTAGAATTTGCCCTCTTTGACAGTTTTCTGCAACTCCCTATGATTTGGGCATCAGAGCCAAAAGACAAATCTTTGTACTTAAAGTGGTATTTTTCACTTCGAATAGAACCTGCATTAATTCTTTACCTCAGGATTTGTTTTCTGGGTATCCTTTGATCCATTAATTTTACTGCTATGAATCTAGGAGTAGTCTTAAATAGAGAAAAGCTTTACACATAAAGATTTTCTTTGTAATGACATTTAATCTAGAGAGAAACTGGAAATGATGTAAATATCCGGCAATAGGGAATTGTAAAGTTAAAGCACATCTACTTACTTGATGGAGTAGTCTGTCGTCATTAAAATCAGGATTTGAAGACAGTGCAATACATGACATTTTATAATATTAAGTGAAAAAGCTAGCTGTTAAACTGTGCAAATGATATGAGCATGCCTGGGGTGTGGGTGGGGAATGCATCCAAAAAAGACTTAAATGAAATTCTTTAAAAATGTTAAATGTTGTTTTGTGGTAGTGACTTTTTCTCATTTTTGATTATTTGAAATTTTCTTAAGGGGGTACTTTTATAATGGGAAAAAATATAACTTCTTTAAAATTTTTTCCATTGAAAAGCTGAAGTTAGCTAGACATATCCACAGGTAGACAGTACCTGAGGATGGGCACTTAAGCCTCTTTGTGGTGACCATATTATGCTGGGTTCCCATTTTCCCCCCATGTTTGAATACTGCAGGTTAAATTAATCAGTTTATAGACACAAGAAAGAGTTCAATCAATGACGATATCATCCTTAGAGAATATAATACTGATGATACTTTTTTCATCCTTTCTCTTGCAATGTATTGATTGATCCATCAACTTAAATATGAATTTTTTAAAAGCATGATCATACAAAAGGAAAAAGGTTAATTTTCTTTTGCACATAAAAGACATTGCTCCTTGTAATAGAAAGGTGACTAAACCACCCTCTGTTCCACATCTGTATTATTTTCATGCATTTCAAGAGAATAAATTACCAGAGAGACAAACAGCCAAAAGTTGAGAGAAATGCATCTAGAATGATTAAGGAGCTTGGTGGGATTGATTTCTAAAGAAAGATTAAAAGAACCATGTATGTATAACTTGGCTAAGTGACAACTAGGGCTTGAGGCAAAGAGAACTGTCTATAAATATTTGAAGAGTGTAAACCAGGCATGCAAAACCCAATCATCTGCTACCTTAGGCAAGTGGGAGATCTGAGTGACAGCTTTGCATACTGCACCCTGGTCTGTATTACCTCTTGGCTGCTGCAGTGAGAGAAGAGGAGCGGCCTGACTCTTTGTCACTGTCCTCAGTAATCACTGAGAGAACACACTGTGCTGGGAGCTCTGAGGGCAGGACAGAAACCAGCCAGGCATCCAGGCCCCTGCCCTCAAGGAGCTTGCCCTCTTGCTTTCCTCCCAGTTGTCCAAGCATTAACGAAGAGTTGTCTAGACCTTTGTCTAGACTGAATTTATTTCCTAAAGCCTTAAAAATGCTCCTTACATGACCCTGTCAGACAGTGAAAGAAGTGGGGAGACCAAAGTTAAAGAGAACTAAATGAAGCAGATTTCCTAGAAATAGGTTCATGTCACACACATTTTCAGGACCTGGAAATGGAGTGGGTCAAGATCCTTTCTCATATAGTCATCATAGACAAAAGAACCTTCCATAAATCCATGGTAGCTTAAACAACAGGACAGCACTACCAGTATTGACAGCATGCCCACACTTACCATTGTGATGATAGCTGGGAGTCATGACGGTGCTCAGAAAGACCCTGCATCACACGCTGCCACTTTGAAGACTCCTTTTATTTAGTATCGCTTAATGTAAACAATGAGGTATGAGAAGCCCAAGTAAAATATCTAAATTTGAATAACTGAAAAAGGATTTTACTAGGTTTCTCAGGATTAGATTCCTTTGAATTACTTAACCCATAACAATATATAGTGTAAATTCTTTTAGTTCACGGTTTTTTCAAAATGGTAAATATCCACTATGTTGCAAACACGTTTTAGATAGCTTGGGAGGAATAGAAACTGACTACGTGGAAGTGCCTGGTACGTGGTAGGTGCTCAGTACAAGGAAATTGAATCTGGGTATAGATAAAGTTAGAAACAATGGCAACTACAGTCATGGAACTTTAACATTGTTTGAAAAGAAAGTCTTTATTTATTAGTGGTTTTCACTTTTTGAAATAATTAAATGTATATTACAAGCATCAAGGGACGATTTGTGGTATATATTAACAGAGCTTCTATTTCTTGTTAAGAACCAGAGTTGCTCTTCTTCCCCAAAATACATTGAGCTCCTTCAGGGCATGGACTTTGCCTTTTTCATGTTTTCTAGCACCGATCTCCATATTGCTACATTGTAGGTGCTCAGTAAATATTTAGTGAATGAATGACACGTAAGTATGTTGCAACCAAGATGCCATCATCATGGTTCCTGGAATCAGCAGTTCCTTCCAGGTTCTTTCTGGGAGTAGCTTTGATCATTGACCTCTCCAAGACAAAACAAATCAAGTGGCTGACTACTTTCACAAGTGATCAGCTACACTTGGCCACTCTTGTGCTCAATTAATCGCTTGTTGCTCTCTGTTCAAAGTGTTATTACTTTATAGATGATCATTTGTTGAGTGTTGCTGAACACAGTTTTATTATTTGAAGCCTTGTCTCACAAACTAGGTTGACTGGAACGTAGCTGCCAGAGTTCCTGTATGTGTGGCTTTATAGTTTTCTATTGTGTATTCACTGTCATGGAAACAAAGAAAAAAGAGATGGTGCTTTTGTCAAAAGAAGCACAGATCCATGTATTAAATGAAAGAAGTAAAAATATTAGGTAATGAGAATTCTTCTCAAAGAAAAATTAGAGAAGAACTTCTTGTATCACTGATTTTTTTTTTTTTTTTGGTCAAAAATCAAATAGAAGAAACACCCGAGCAACCTGCTTGTGAAGCATGAGATGTAATTCTTGGACTGAAATATAAAGCATATTCTAATTGAATCCAACAAACTAAACTGAGTATGTTGTGTATGAACCATACCTGCACATTGGAGTGATTAGAAAAGGGGAAAGAAATTGGGTGTCACATTAATTGGTGTTTACTTTGAAATGCATTTTGGTTTCTAGTCAATTATTTGTACTTTGTATGAATTTAATTAGATGCTATGTGCCCCAGGTTGTATTTCAGATGAAAATGGGGGTTTTTTGGCAATAAACTGTTGTACCATTTTATCAAATTGCTCCTTGGCTACACTAGATGAAATGTTCACTTGTATAAAGAACAGAATTGAAAGCATTTCATCATCAGAATGATGGTATTTAATGTTGGCAATGTATTTCTATATTCTAAGAAATTATAAAAATTAATGCAAAAACTGTCTTCACAAGATAACATACATACAGAAGAAAATGGGTGGCCATCCATATGTGCACGCATGTTAGCCCTTCCAAGACTCACTTAAAGTTCCCAAGGTTATTTTTAAATTAACTTTGTCAATCTAATAAACTAAAGGAAAGATAATATTACCCAAGCCAGTAAATGGAGACCCTCCAGGGAGCTGTTCAGTATAAAATACTTGAATAAATAAAACCTTCTATTTTGTTTAATTTGAATAGAGGTGAATTCAGTTGACAAATATTGGAGAAGACCTACAACAATGCTCTTTGTTTTGTGGAGTACTGAATATTATTCATTGCAAATTAAGTTTTTACCAACCACAAACTTAGAATTACTCAGTGTCACTAAAATTGTTTTTCCTTGGTGTCCCTAACAGTTGCTTTTCTTGGCCTTTTTATGATTGCACCTTATCTTGAACTACTCAGATGAGAAGCATGTTGCTAGGATCTGAGTGAGCAGTGTTTTCCTCAGATACTCAGACTCTAAGAAAAAGCCCTATCTTGTAATGATCAAGGGAATGTTAATATTAAAATGTTATTTATAGACATTAAGAGATATTTTCTCTTTAGGGAGGAGCGTGCTATAATATTTACCTACCTTTGTGGCTTTTAATAGATAATTGGCACCTGAAGATATCCCTAGCTTAAATTTGAGGAATTTTAAAGAAAAGGTAAATGACTTGAATAAAAAGGGAAGAGTATTCTAGAAATAGCTACTAATGATAAAAGTAAAAATATACAGAGGAAGGAAACTTTCCTTTTCTCTATTAATAACAACTAACATTTGTTTATAAATTTATAGTCTGCAAACCACTCTCACATTATTCTGTTTGATCCTCACAACAGCCCACGTGAAATAGGTATTATTGCATTGCTTATCTGTTAGAAAGGTGAGGTTCAGAGAGACTACATGACTTGCCCAAGGTCAGTCATATAACCTGTAGCTCTGTAACCACACATTCACTTGTACTACACTATTACTTCTCCTTTTTATATTCTCAATCAATTAGGAAAGGTAACTCTTTCTTTTTTCTTTTTTATTTGAACTGTTGGGACTGAATGATTGATTTGAGGCTTGAGGGCAGTGAGAAGAAGGGAGAAGGGATTACTTTCCAAGCTTCTATCAAATAACCAGATAGATTCATGTTTATTATTTGCCCTACATAGGTATATAATGGTTCTCTGGTCAGTGAAAGTCAAATGTAGTTTTTTAAAATTTGTCCTCATGTCCTAATAATTGGCCAAAGCATAATTATCCTCATGGATAAAAAGAAACAGAGGTAGATGTCCCAGAAGGGTTTAGCAAGTGAGAAGCTTGGTCAGAAATAACTAATGTTCTGATAGGAAGACTACATCAATATATCACCGGTGTCCATGACTTGGCAGAGACTATCTGGAAAATAGACATGGGGGGCGGGGGGACTGGGCAATAAGGGGTAAAGAAGCAGCTGGAAATACTTAGAATCTATAATGAGATAATTAAGACTAATTAGCCGGCCCTGTAGGCAGAAAGCAGCCCATTAAGTTCAGATCCAGTTTTAATAACTTACCTGGTTTTGAGGGTAGAGAGTCCAGAGCACCTCAGGGAATGAGATGCTTCAGGGATGAAACGTTTAGGGTAGGTTTCCTAGAAAAGGAGTACAAGGGTCTGCAATGGGCAGTGTATTTTTCTTTTGAGAACTGTAATAAACATTCTGGTTCCCTAGGGAGAGGAATTAAAGGGAGCCTCAGTTTTCTCATCTATGAAATGGAGATGTCTAACGTAAAGAATTGTTATGTGCTTTAAATAAGATAAAGAGGTGTGAAAAGGCCTGGAACAATTCCTATCACGAAACAAGTACTCAGTATATATTAATTAAGACAGAAATATTTATTGGATGTACAATCAGGGGCACTGACTGACACCAGGACCTCAAAATGAGGCAAGTTCAGTACCTATAATGCAGTTACTCTGCCTTCAGCACTTGGGCTGTTATTTTCCTACAGAAGCGGGAGCTGATGACATTTCCTGACAGGTCCTACAATAGCCTGCCCTCCCTGAAGCCCCAGTCCTATCACAGTCAGCTACACCTCCTAGGCTGTGTAGGGAGAAACTGAAAGGAAAACTAAATTTGGGCCCCAGTTAGCTCTGGCTAGGCACCTTTCTCAAGACTTATTCTAATAGAACTGGAGACGTGCTATCCTAATGAAGCACTGGGGAACAGCAGATGATGTGGGCCTAGGCCTGCAAAAGTCACTGGCTCTTTTGATAGGACCCAATGATGCTTGGTTTTAAATAGATTATTTTCCTCACTCATCTGCCTCTGTATCTTCTTATTTATCTCCCCTCTTAATTCTCCGTAGTTTGGAACAGAGAGCTTCATAGCATTAGATGTGACCTTTACTAAGGTATTATTACTAATATTACTAATGTTACTAATATTAGTAATTAGTAATATTACTATTACTCCCATTACAAATTACTGCAAATTGAATGGCTCAAATATTACAGATTTGTTATTTTACAGTTCTGGAGGTCAGAAGCCCAAAATGGGGTCTCAGTGGGCTAAAATCAAGGTGTCAGCAAGGCAGCGTTCCTTTCTGGGGCTCTGCAGAAGAATCTGTTCCCTTGCCTTTTGCAGCTTAGATGCCACCTGCTTTCCTCGGCTCATGGCCCCCTTTCTCCAGCAACATCTGGTCAAAACCTTTTACTGCCATCTCCCTGGTTTTCCCCGTCTACTTTTCTCTAACACTTTCAAGGACCTTTGTGATTACCTTGGACCCATCTGGATAACCCAGAATAATCTTCTGTTTTGAAGATGATTAACAACCTCAATTCCCCTTTGCTTGTAACCTAACATATTCACAGATTCCAAGGATTAGGACATGAGCATCTTCGAGGGGCCGTTATTCAGCCTACCATACTAACCTGTCACTAATACCAAAGTATTTCACACAGTAGTTATCATATAATAAATCCTCAGTAACCGTTTATAAACCATAAATAATTATGATAATTATTTGTACTATTAACTTCTCCTTGACTACTGCCCCAAGTCCCCAGTAATCCAACCTCTATATGCATTTGAATTTGAGGAAATGAGAAGTTTCACTGTTCGGCATACTTTTAAAGGTGGAGAGAATTTTGTTGATGGTGGTTTTTTGTTGTTTGGGGTTGGGTTTTGTATTTTTATTTATTTATTTATTTATTGGGATTCACATGCCATAACATTCACCCTGTTAGACTATAAGTTCAGTGGTATTTAGTACATTCACAATATTCACAAGGCTGTACGACCATCACCATTATCTAATTCCAGAATATTTTCATCACCCCAGAAAGAAATCCTGTATCTTAAAGTAGTCATTCCTTATTTCCCCTGCCCCTGGCTCCTGGTAACCACTAACCTACTTCCTGTCTCTATGAATTTGCCCATTCTAGAAATTTCATATAAATGAACTCATGTAATATGTGGCCCTTGTGTCTGTCTTCTTTCACGTAGCATAATGTTTTCAAGGCTTATTCATAGTTTAGCATGTCTTGGTACTTGGTTCATTTTTATGGCTGACTAATATTCCATTGTATGACTATACCACATTTTGTTTGAACAGTTGGGTTTTCACCTTTTGGCTGTTAGGATAATGCTAAATTTGGGTGGGTATGATGGGTATGAACATCTGTATGTAAGTTTTTGTGTGAACATACCCTTTGAATTCTCTCAGGTGTATACCTAGGAGTACAATTGGTTAATCAAATAGCAATTCTGTGTTTAACTTTTTGATTAATTGCCAAACTGTTTTCTACAGTGGCTGCATCATATGATATTGGCTGCACCATTTTACATTCCCACCACTCAGGGTCTTAAATTATATAAAATAACAAATGAAGCGTCTTAAAAATAACATATCTGAGAGCCAATATACTAAAAAGGTTACTGTTAGTATTTTATTTTATTTTATTTTTTAAGATTTTATTTATTTATTTGACACAAGGGGTGGGAAGAGCAAGCACAAGCAGGGGGAGCAGCAGAGGGAGAGGGAGAGGCAGACTCCCCGCTGAGCAGGGAGCCCGATGTGGGACTCGATCCCAGGACCCTGGGATCATGACCTGAGCTGAACGCAGATGCTTAACCAACTGAGCCACCCAGGTGCCTCTCTGTTAGTATTTTAATGTGACTTCTCTGAAGGAAAAAAAAATTGAAACTCCTAAAATGAATAACTTTCTGTTGAATCAGATCCTCAGAAATCCAGTAGAGGGGATTAGATTTGGGTTTTACCGAAAAGCTGAAGAATTTATCATTTTTATTATGCATAACTGAGAACTTAAACAATGTTATGTTATTATTTTTCCTGATGCCAATGAAAATATTAGTCTGTAAATTGGCACTTCACCTTCAAATCATACTGGCTTCTGGGCTCTGGTCAGAAAAAAAATGAGCAGCTTCAATTATTATTCATAAAATGATCATATACATTTGGCGTATTAAATATATGACTGCATACTTGAATATGAAGTTGTAAAAGAGTGAACTTGTGTTTTTCTCCTTTCCTGTCGGAAGCAGTAATTGATACCTCTAAGAGTAATACAAATAAGGAAAAAAATCTCTAATAAATGTTGTATAGAGTTTGTTTGCATGACATAAACAAAAATGACCAGTTTTCCAACTTAGATAATACAACGTATCACTTTGCAATAAGAGAGGAACAGTGCTAACTGAAACATAAACATTTTTGTGGAAATAATGCACCAGTGTATCATATTTGCCTATCTTAAACTCAAATGATTGTTGAGGAATCCCTTTCTCCCTACCAGAACCGATGTGATTGTTCTGCACCCTCTTCTTTTTTTTTTTTTTAAGATTTTATTTATTTATTTGACAGAGAGAGAGATAGCGAGAGCAGTAACACAAGCAAGCAGAGGGAGAGGGAGACACAGGCTTCCCGCTGAGCAGGGAGCCCGATGTGGGGCTCGATCCCAGGACCCTGGGATCATGACCTGAGCTGAAGGCAGCCACTTAACCGACTGAGCCACCCAGCCACCCCTCTTCACCCTCTTCTAACTTCATGCAGCTCTAAACTCAAGATTCTGTAACCCTGACTTCAGTGCCTACCTCTGATACCGTCCACCCCTGTAAAGACAGGGGAAAGAACATGAGCTGGAGGTAAAGCCGATGGAATTGGGGATCCAAGTCCACTGACATTTACCAGCCCAGGGTTGTTGGGCAAACCATTTAACCCCTTTGAGCCTCTCTGTTCGCATGTAAAATGAAGGAAATCATCATACAACTCCATAGGATTGTTGAGACCGTTAATGATTTGCAGCAGTGCTTGGAACCTAGGAACAGCTACATTGGTGTCTGTTAAGTAAATCAAGTATTAAACTCATTGCCTTCACATAATAAGCACTCAGGAAATAACTACTGTTCTGTTATTCAGTCACTACACAACTATTTCTTGAATTCCAGACCCTATTCTAGGCACTGGGGATGTAGTCGTGATCAAAACAGATGAAGTTCCTGCATCAAGGAGCTTACATTCTATTAGGGAAGACCATGAATACATATGTGAATATACAGCGCGGTCACAGTAAGTCCCATAAGAAAAATAAAGTAGATTATGGGAGTGGAAAATGGGTGGGGGTCGGGGCGAGTTTTACAGTAATGTTTTAGGTAGAGAGGTCAGGGAAGGCCTCTCTGAGGATATGACATTAAAGTAGAATTGCTGTTCACATTCCTTTCTTTAGTATTTGCTCTTTGACTTCTCCCTGCACATGTTGGTGGCTTGTCTTCTGTGCCTTGATTTTCCCATACCTCAAACTTTGATTGAGGAAAGAGATGAGTCATGAAGTTTTTTGATCTCTAGCTCCGTGTATTAAGGGAAGGGTTGAATGGTAAAGTCCTGAATTTATCTTTGTTCTGATTAAATATCTTGGGAAAGCTTTGCTCCCAAAGGAAGGGTACTGGGGGACAACCTGGTGGTCACGCTTTGTTTGAACACCGTAATCACCTCTCTAGGTCCATATAAAGCTTAAAACAACAAAAATGTTAATGGCTCTCATTTATCCAAAACCAGAATGCTAACAAGTAGCAGAGCCAGGATTTGAGCTTAGAACCTTCAAAGCATCCACTCTTTCCTGTACCCTTATCTGCCTACAGTGATTGTTACCACTGTTCTCATGAATAATTCCATATTTAGAAGATACGTTATCTTAGGAGAGTAAGAATACATCATTTAAATATAATGTGTATATATATTATATATTTAAGGATTTGATAATGTCTACTTCAATTAGCTATTGTATTATTCATATCAGGTATTAAGAAAATAAGGGATTTTTTTAAATTCACCTTTATTTTCATTCAAATACAGTATTTCCCTAATACATGCCAGACACTGTTCTAGGTGCCAATACTATAATGCTAGCACCACCCTACTATTTATTGAGCATCTTCTATTTTTCATGTGTTAGAACATTAAATATTCACAAAGATAGGTATTTTTATCCTTATTTTGTAGATGAGAAAACTGAGACTCAGGGTAATTAGTGAATATCCGAAGTTAAGCAGTAAGGGGTGGAGCCAGACACTGGTTCTGTTTATTGCTGAGCTTTACCTGCCTACATCATTCTCCTTCACTGAGAAATGCAAAGATACAGTCTCAGCTCTCCAGAAGCACAGCCAAAGATACTATCAGTGTAGGCTGACAAATCTAATAATTTACATACACACATTATAAATTTTATTTTATTTAATCCCCACAGTAACCCTCATCAAATGGTGGTAGTGGTGGAATGATGTTAGGCATTATTATTACTCTTATTAGCTATATGCCTAAATATCTACAAATTCGAGGCAGACTGATCAATGTTACCTGTTGTCAAGAGTAGACAAAATGCTATGGCATCCCACAGGGAGAAGGGGGATTGCTTGTGGGGGGCCTTAGGGAGTACTTGCAGGCGAGCTTAGCTCAGATTGGGAGAGCTGCTGTTTCACCTGGGCTTGGAAAAGGAAGACCTTCTGTAAAGGTCTCTAATGTTATCACCAGCTGACAGAGGATGTAGCTAAGAGGAATAGCTTGGTCGCATAGCCAATTGACAGAGCAGGGATTATAATCTGGTCTGCTTTACCCTTCACTTAGAGATCTGACCCTTGTTCAGAACAGCATACCAGGAAAGTCTCATTGACCTTTTGATATCTCTTTGTGAACAAAGCTAAGTCCTTGATTCTTTTGGACTCTGGAAATAAAGTGCATAAGGTTAAAGGGGAAAGAGAAGTAACAAAAGATGAGGGTCAGCCAGATCAGCCACTCCATAAGAGGCTAAAGATCCTGATTGTGCCATTGACCTTCTGTGTTATCTGTAGAATGATGTACAGACCAGTGTTTCTCAAATATTTGCATACATCTGAATCACCTGAAGGGCTTCTTAAAACAAATTTCTAGACCCACACCCCCAGGGTCTCTGATTCAGTAGCTCTGGGATGGAACCCAGGAATTTACACCTGGTAAGTTCCCAAGTGATGCTGATGCTGCTGTGTCAAGGACCAAACTTGAGAATCACTGATCTCTTCTCTGAGATCTTGTTTCCTCTCTAATGTTCTATTTAAAAAGTGATAGCATCGAAATCAGGAGGTCTGGACCATATAGGGTCACTTCCTAAGTATGCTACTTTGAGCAGGTCACCTAACCTTTCTCTGCCTGTTTCTTCATCAGTAAAGTGGGGGGCTCACAATTCCTGTGGCATTGGATGAAGGAAAGAATCACCTCTCTCATTTAAAAGAAACACCTTGGGGCGCCTGGGTGTCTCAGTCGGTTAAAGCGTCTGCCTTCAGCTCAGGTCATGATCCCAGGGTCCTGGGATCAAGCCCCACATCAGGCTTCATCCTTTTAAAAAAATTAAAGAAAAGAAACCCCTTGGGACGCCTGGGTGGCTCAGTTGGTTGAGCATCCAACTCTTGATTTCAGCTCCGCTCATGATCTTGGGGTTATGAGATGGAGCACCGCATCGGGATCCACATGCTCAGTGTGGAGTCTGCTTGAGATTCTCTCCCTCTCCCTCTGCCCCTCCCCCTGCTCACTCTATAAATAAATAAACAAACAAGCAAACAAATAAATAAAATCTTTAAAAAAAAAAGAAATCCCTTATGAAAAGAATACTATATAACTTGTCAGTTGTGTAGCCAGGATACGGAAGCAACCTAAGTGTCTATGGATAAGGAAGATGTGTACGTGCGCGTGCGCACGCGCACACACACACACACAATGAAATATTACATAGCCGTAAAAAAGAGTGAGATCTTGCCATTTGCGACATGAATGGACTTAGAGGTATTATGCTAAGTGAAATAAGTCAGACAGAGAAAAACAATACCATATGATTTTACTCAGGTGGAATGTAAAAAAAATGAATAAACCAAAAGCAGGATCAGACTATAAATACCAAGAACAAACTGATGGTTGCCAGAGGGAAGGGAGGTGAGGGGATGGGCAAAACGGGTGAAGGGGAGTGGGAGATACAGGCTTTCAGTTATGGAGTGAGTGAGTCAGGGGAATAAAAGGCACAGCATAGGGAGTGTAGTCAATGATACTGTAATGGCATTGTGTGGTGACGGATTGTAGCTACAGTTGTGGGGAGCAGAGCATAACTATAGAGAAGTTGAATCACTGTGTTGTATACCTGAAACTAATGATAACATTGTCAACTAAAATATAAATTTTTAATAAAAAATAAATTGCGATTTGTGCATATCCATGTTTGAAGTGAAGATTCTGTTTTGATAGAATCCTTAAGGAAACTGCAGTCTACATTTCAAGGGAAAAAACAATAGAAAATGACTTGTTTCTATAAAGAAAAGGAAGCTTGGTGCAAGAGGAAGTGTACCCATGGAGAATGTACTTAAAATCCAAATGACCCATGAGGGACCCCCATCTTATTTGGCAGATAAAAGCTTCTCTGCTATCTATTTAACAAATTAATAAAAGAGAACATAAATAAAGGGGAATAATAACTTAGAGCTTTCTGGGCACCTGAGTCTTTGAGCCCTTTAGGGCCTTGGCACCTAAAGAGAAGGGGAAAAAAGGATCCCTGTCTCTGAGGCTTTGAAAGTGGCTTTCCTTGAGGCATTGGGGAAGCTCTGGGGGCACTAAGAACTGAAGGGCTGAGATGCCTGGGGCATGAGTCTGTTTGATCCAATAAAGAGCCAGAAAAAAAAAAATGGCTGGTAAGTAATTTTGCTATTTCATTTGGTGCAAAAGAGAAGGCAAAACACAAGAATATTCAATGAGCCAAACAAAGTACAAAATACAGCATGAGTGTGAATGGAGACTGACCCTTTCCCAGGGACATTTCTAAGCCTGAATGAAGCACTCACTGCCTAGGCTAATGTACAATAGCATGCATTTTAAACCATGGTGACCCTTTTGTTTTTCTGATAGGCGAAGATGAAGACGAATTTGAGAATTTCATGCTGCCTCTTACAGTCTCTTTTGAAACAGTATTACAAATATTCAACAACAACTTTAAACAAGAAGATGTGAAGGTGGGTTTGTTCCTAAATGTGACGAAAGATGCTTTTGCTCATGCTGGGATATCTAGATCCACAAAAAGGTTTCTGCATCTTTGTACGTGCTCTGCGCCTCATCAGTCTTGCTTCCTCAATTGCATGTGTCTTTGAGTTGTACTTTTCGTGTAAGTACTTCTTTAGTTTCTTGTACAAATTGACTTTGAGGTCAGCGAGTGATTTGGGGCAGTTTATGATTAGATGATTTGTCTCTTGTGGCAGTATCTTTAAAAGAACACTTCTCATGGGTACACCACTTAAAGCATCTCTCTTCCCTCATCTACCCTGCACTGTGTGCCTCAATATATTTATATGGAGGAATGCACACATACTCATGCTAAAACACTACATCTCTAAATATTTTTTTAAACAAGAATTTATATAAATCAAGACATTATTAAATGGCTAGGCATATATGTATAAATAGGAGCTGGTCTTGAAGTATTGCATTCTTAAACTGAACAAAGTGATTAGGATAACTGATAGCTAAATAAGGTTTTTATGTGCCTGTGGGAGCCGTATTAGGATTGATTTGACAAGTCAGTTCAGCTGTGGCAACAGTCATAATATCTAAGACAACATTATGTTTTATTAGTAAAATCCTTAAGTGTAGCAAGCTGTTTGTGACAAAACAGTCCCATATTTTAATGTGGGGGGTGAGGAACACAAGATCTGCAAAATAGGAATAGCATCTTCTGAAATCATAATGTATCTGGGCTATATTAAATAGATTGACACTGATTATTATTTTTAAAAGACTAATAAATGTACTCTAGAGGATGCAGGCACCTTTGTTAGTGATGCTCAAGTCATATTTTATTGTTATTTGGAATAAGTCGAAAACATTAACCATCATTTTCCATGGCCTCTCCTCTCTCTAAAATATATATATGCATGCAGTAAGAAGCCAGATAGTAAAACAGTGGCCTTTGATGATTATTTTAGGGAAATTCTTCTACCAGAAAATAATTAGCCAAATGCGATACCTTTTGAAATAGTTTTTGAAATTAATGTTTATCAACATGCAATAGTCATAGAATTTTAAAACCAAAAAGGATCTTAGAGATTTTCTTTGTGTTCATCATCTTGTGAAAACTCTTCACCAGAGTTTCTACTCAGGTTAGCTGTATTTTTTAGATGTCTTCCAAATATTTTGAAGGACCAACAAAAGCTTTGCAGCTTTAAGGTGGCTCTCCATGCCCTTTATATCTGAAAGAAGCAGTGAGGTTGAAAAACACCATCTTGATAAAAATTACATTTGTCTCATTTGAAGATTTCATTATACTCCAAGCCCATTTTGATGTAATCCCATCTAGTTTGATAGAAACCATCTTCCTAGAGTCATTTTTAATGGAGTTCCAGTGATATATCCCTAAACCAGCAAGTTCTTAACGACCCTGGAAAGTGACTGCTTGATTACACTTTAACGGTATTTGCAAATAAAATCACAAGTAATTAAGGGGAAATCTCCAGGCTTTTGAGCAAGTTTGATGCATGATAACTGCCTGATTCAGCTTCATCTAGAGTAATGCTGTGTAGGCAACAGCTACTGAGATCAATAGCAACGTAATGATAGTGGCAGAATTAAGTGAGTAACCTGAGAACTGTGCCTCAGAATGCATGCAGCTGCCGCGAACCAAGGCCACACAGTGCACTCCGTGCTTCCGTCCTAAATGTTCATCAAAAGACGCCCTGCAGGAAAATGGAGTTAGATGCTCTTTATTGCTGATCGTGTCTCTTGCCACATTTATCAGGGAAATTGGATTAGCAGTTGGCAGCTGCAGGTAGACAAGATTCTGCAGTGATTAAATATGCAGCTTGGCTGCATTTGTTGTGACAGACCTTTAGTAAATTCTACTGTAAGCACCATCTGTCTAATTTGTATAAAGAAAACTTGGTGCTTTAAGCTACCGATAAAGAACTAAATCTGTTGCTTTATCATAAACAAAACTTTTGCACTAAATGCTTTTAAATGTAATTTATTAGGTTAAGGCTATTTTTCTATCATGATGAATAAATAATACATGCAAAAGTGCTTTCAGGTACTTCATTTTGCAAGTACTAGAGATAAAAACAGTTCTGTTTTGTTCTTCAATAAAGTATTTAGTATTCCAATCCACAGGAGGTGATGCTGTTAAAATATCTCTATGAAAATGCCGCAGGACTGCCAAATTCATTTAATTTGCAACCCTTACCAGCATTTTCTAGCTCCCTATTTATAGATATTTTTCAAATGCGGGTTTTAGGATGAACATAAGCATCAAGGACCTATGTTGCCAAATTGAAATATGGTTGTGAGGGAAGGAAATGCTGCAAAGCTCTTAAATTTATAGCTTTGTTTTCTTAACTTAGTCCCAATAAAATTGAAGAGAACATTGAATTTTTGTCTTGGGTTTTTCTCTTCATAGTAAAGGGAAAAAGAAAGAAAATGCTGTGACAAATCCTGGCTCCAAAGCATTAGTTCAAAATATATGTGTTCCCCCTATAATTGTATCCACAGTAAAATATAGTCCACACTCCCTTGACTCATGCATCATTTTTGATTTGGCCATGACGTCATCGAGTTTAAGGAAAATGAATGAAAACTTCTCGGAGGAAGAGGAGCAGTTAAATAGGAACCTGCTATCTTTAGTCCCTTCGTAAAAACTCCACAATGTTAAATTATTTAAAATCCTTGATTTTCAGCATGCGCACATTAAAAGTTTTCGCACTAAGTGCCAAATGTTGCAAACAGCACTTTAACAGAATGATTTTGCTTTGATCCCTGTAGCAGTTCCTGAATAATTTATCACAGGTTATTGCCTTAATTCTGGAGAGGGATAGAGCAATAAAGGCAGATGAAAACACTCCAGTTGAAACACCTTGGGGCCTGCTCATTCCTCTGACACGGCTCTTTTGTTGGAACTATTTAGAGGTTATTAAGATGTGTCTCCAGAATTAAGAGTATGCTGTAAGGATGAAGACAGCCATCTTAATTCTAAAGACAAAGCACAATGACCCTTCACCTTCTTTTTCTTTGTTGTTATTATATAGTGGAATTATGAGGATAATATTATAGCTGCCCCCAGTAGTGCCACTACAATAAAGGGTCTGTCAGACTCGCCATTAGAAACCCTGTTTGGGGGGTCAGGGTGGAAGGAGCCGCGTCTCGGCTGTTTCCCGGCCCATTTGTCTCACGCTTTGGCACACAGACAACTGTTCACCATGCAGCGTGCTGAAGCACTGAGCGGTTTCTCCTAGAACTATCCAGAAGGCATCCCTAAGATCAGATACCCCAGACCTACCCGGCTCCCCAAACCAGCCTCACATAGGACAGTCATAGGATCATAGATCAGTCAAGTGTGGACCAACTACAGGAGAAGGGCAACTTTTGAAATAAACCCCTTTGTACTATTTTAAATGAGATGGTGAACCGTGGCTCCCCCTTCCCTAAATTTTGGTCAGACCGCCTCTTGTTCTCTGAGATTGCTTAGTAGTCCAGTTGAACTTCTAGGTAACAGTCGGCCTGTCTCATGGCAGAGCTGGGTACGTTTTGGCTACCAAGAAAGTACTCCCTCAGTGCTGAGTATCTGTATAGACTGTTACAGTACTCTTGCTGCCGTAAGATACGAGATATTGTCTGAGCATAAGAAATCTATTTCTGGGGCGCCTGGGTGGCTCAGATGGTTAAGCGTCTGCCTTCGGCTCAGGTCATGATCCCGGAGTCCTGGGATCGAGTCCCGCATCGGGCTCCCCGCGCTGCGGGAGGTCTGCTTCTCCCTCTACCTCTCTCTCTCTCTCTCATGAACGGATAAATAAAATCTTTTATAAAAAAAAAAAAAAAAGAAGAAAGAAATCTATGTCTTATTCACGTGAACACTGCATTTTCCTGTCCAGTCGAATCTATTGAAAAGATACAGTTAGCTCTTACATTGTTATATGCTTCCTCTGCTCTGTAGTAACATTTTCTAAAAGTAAACATTGATATGATTTCATAGATGCGAGTCACTTAGAGCACTTTTATTAACTTGGCATCTTTTAAAGAAAAAAAATTTGTGATAGAGTAAATGTTAGCCTTTTTGTGTAATGAAGATGGTCTAAAGATATTTTAAGAGCCCTTTGCACTAGGCATGAAGAAAGTGAAACTCCTGGTTCCTGTTGACCAGTTTAGAGCCGAATGTGGGTGCCTTATGTATATGTGAAAACTTAATGTTATTTGAAAGCATAACCTGTAACCTGTACATATTGTATATATTTTTATTATACATAATAAAAATAGAAATGCCCACTATCATAGAAAGACTGCAGAGCTACGTACTCAGAATAGGATTGTTCCAAGAAGGCTTCTGAGAAGACGTATTTTGTTCTGGAGGCTGTGAGAAACGTGGAAATCTACAAAAGAGGGGAACAGGTTCCAGGTGGTGAAAATAGGTTACATAAAAGGCAAAACGGCTTTTTTTTAAAAAAAATAGCAAGTCACATGAGAGAACTGTAAGGAGGTGAGCCGATTCTAGACTAACAAGGACTAGTGAGATTATGAGAGGAAAAAGAATGAGTCATTTAAAGAAACAGAAATTCAGGGTTTACAGACTCAGAAATTCGGATTACCATCACTTTAGAAACAGTTAGGTGGTTAGAAACTAAATATTTTATAAACGATGACTTCTGGTTATATCGAGTCACCTTTTAGGTACAAGGTTGGGGGATGATCAGAAATTGCAGGTACTTCTGACAGATAAACGGTTATTGTACTTTGAGATGTTATTTAGCCATTAAGATGAGGCTTACGATTCACTTCCAAGTCCTTGATGATCATTTAAAGGCCTTCCTATAAAGAGGTTTTCATTTCTTACCAATGTGTGAGGAAAAAGAAAATCTGGTAAAAAGAAAACTTCAGAGCCATTTCCTGGCAGAATCTTTCTACTGAAACAGTATCTTCAGAAATCACAGTTGCATATCTCAATTATCCCACCCCCTTGTTTTGCAATTATGTTTATTTGTGCTCTTTGTTCTGACATTCTAGCATCTGTTCCTGGGTTTTCTTTTTCTCTTCCCAAGCATCATCCTAAGGACAGCTTAATTAAGAGTCCGGGGTACAAGTCAGATCTCTTTTATTTAAGAGTCAAGTAGTTTTTTTCTGTCTCTCTGAAACTAAATATTTATGGAACATTCAGTACGTGTCAGGCTCTTGTTAGGCATATTTACATAAATTTATTAAATTCATTCCTCACAATGCCTCTGTGAAAGAGGCAATAGTAGCCCCTTTTATAGATGAGAAAACTGAGACTGTGAGTTGTTGCCTTGCCTTAAGTCTTACAGCCAAGCAACAGAGCTGGGACTCAAATTCAAGTCTTCTAATAACCAGTACAGATCTTTTTTCCTTACACCTTTTCCTTTTCCTTGCTTGGGGATTGTGAGTGCCCTTCTCGGAATGTCATGGTAGCGATAGGTCACCTGGCCAGTTTTATTTTGTCCTTGGTGACTAGAGATATTCTTTCGGGATCTTTAAATGCCAGTGTGCTTCCAGGATAGACTCTAGGTTGCATAGTGGACTGACTGCATGCAAGCTGGTATGGTTTAAGATTTGCTATTATTAAATAACGTCTAGACCCTGTGCATCTCTGTTCTGTGGAATTACCAATCCTCTTCTCCCCCACCCCTTTTTTTTTCTAATTTGGCATTATTCAGAAACAAAGTATATTAAGAATCCAAATGTTCCTAAACTACTGGAATCATGACTTAGCTCAATTTATAAGAAGCAAAGTCGAGTTGGTCAGCAGATTTGATGGTCTGCTTGTTTAAAAGGGTCTACGGTTTTCTATAGAAAGGGATCTGAGCGAGACATTTTAGCTAATGAATCAAAATCAGATATGTGGTCATTATTGCCTGATTATTACTCCATCTGCTCTGTGCTAACGTGAAAATCAATTACTGTGTCTCTTTCCCACTGACAGCGTATGTTGATCGGGCTGGCAAGAGATCTTCGAGGGATTGCCTTTGCACTGAACACAAAGAGCAGCTACACCATGCTGTTTGACTGGATGTATCCTTATTACAGTGTGACAATACCAGCTCCGTGCACAGAGGGGTGCCAGGCCCCTCGCTTTCGTTTAATAGTATGGCACAGTAGGGAAGAGGAAACAAAGCTAAATGAACTAATGTGTAATCAGCTAAAAATTACAGCACAGTGGCAGCAGTGCAGATAACTGAGCACAGCATTTGGAGACCCAGCTCAGAGAGGTCACTTTTTGGTGCCATTAAATATTGACAACTTAAAAATCACATACCCAAATGATTGTTTATGTAGGGGTTGCAGGGATAATCAGGCTAACATCTTTAACTCAGGATCAATGCATCTTACCATTTGGCATTTTTCGAGGGGATTTGAATTTCTACTCCATCTCAATTAGCAGGGTACTTTATCTCTCAGAGGCTTAATTTGTCATGCTACAGTTTTTCGCCATCATGAGAATATCAGTGGACATGAAAAAGGGGAAATAAATGGTCAGGATTTTTCATTTGGTATAAAATCTGAATTTTCCTTTGCCAAGGCTTAGTACAGAGAACAACATCAATAAACAAAGAAACAAACAAACATTTCCCACAGAAATACCTCTTCACGTAAGAGTGAGATGAGCATGGACTTTGGTGTCAGACCAGGTTTGAAATCCAGCACCCCACTTGCCGTGTAAACCTTGGCAAGTCATTTCACCTCTCTGAGTCTTGGTTTTCTCATCTAGAAAAGGAGACATCCAGTATCATAGCTCACTGTGACCCTTAAAATAGGTAACACACTTTGTATAATGTCTGGAACGTATCTGGGAGTCATAAACAGTTGCTATTAATACTGTTTTAATAATATTGTATGAATCCTCCTTGATCCTAACAGGAAGTGACAATTTACACAAGTCGTATAGGTGTAATATGTTTTCATGTCTTTATACATAAAACCATCAAAACACCTAAAAAGAATTCGATAGCCTTAATAAAGCTGTTTTATTTTTTAAGTTACTCTCTTTCTCAGTTGGCTCTTGAAGTCCTTCTTATCCAAACTTCCTTCATAAATTAAGCTGCAAAAGAAACTTCTTAAAGGCAGTCTTTCCCTATGGATGCCACAGTTAGGCCAAAAACATAGCTAACAAGGGGTCTGGGCATGTTTTAGGGCGAACTCTACGCATTAAAAAAAAAATTTTTAACATTAATTTGAATACTGACTTACATTTTTAGTTACTATTAAAACCTACTTCATCAGATATATGTGTCCATAGAAGGGTTAGAGATAAGAATTTTCCATGTCATTGAAGAACCATGTCTTTATATCAGCATACAAAGTACATGTACAGAGACTGTAGTTTTTAACATGGAAAGTCCTAAAAGTCTTTTAACTATGAAGAATAAACTGAAATTACATACGACCTTTTATTTATCTAAACATAAATGGAAGCTCACAAAGTAAAAACTTTCATTTATTTGAAAAATCATAAAAACCTAGTTTTGGCACTTTAAAATTGATGGTGATCTTGAAACCAAGCTGTAACTCCAGGCCTAGTCCAGCAATTAATGTTTCATGTTTCCCTCCTCAACAGTTCCAACCAAGAATCAAGTCCAGAACCTTTCCCCTCAGTGTCAAAGAATACAAATATCTGCCATAATTGATACTGCCTAAAATTCATAGAACATATTATAATTGAAGTTTTTAATTAAGTCTGTTTTCCATTTCCTCCCTAAGCTTCGTCTTTTGGGCACCTAGCTAAAATGAAACTTTTGTCCAGCAGATGGCAGACAATAGCGACAATAGCAAATGGAAGGCCTTGGGACTCAATGTTTTGTTTTGAACTGGAAACTATTGTCTCCTCCATGTGACCATAGATGTTGATGTTATTAGGGTCAGTGGTGGAGGGCGAAGTGTTAGTTATGCAGGAAGCTATGTTAGATTGCCAAACAGGATGGCTTGGTACCGGCTTTGCTTATAATAATTGAGTTTCAGTAGCAAATCAGCTTCCTTGGGAAAAGGCCAAAGGCTTTTCATAATTGTATTGACAACAAAATGAATATGATAAATGGTGTTCATTCAGTTGAGACAAGATTTATAGTTTTCCTTTGGGCAAGGGATGAAGAGCAAATATTTATAATAATAGTAAAATTTGTTTAAAAGTTACATTATTTGATAATTCAAAAAGCTTTATTAAAATATTTTGAAATACTTTAAGCAGTTTCAGGTGATAAGGTATAGATTCTTTTCAAAGTATTCTAGTAAAGTAAAAATGAATAAGTATATGGTAAAAAAAACAACAACAACAACAAACATGGATATGAAAGTCATTTATTCTTCCTGAAATATTGATATGTCAAACCGTCAGTGATGATTCCCACATTACTGCTGGGGAAAGTTTATTTTTGCCTTTTATCCACACAAATGTGTGTTCTTTAATTTGTTATACAGTCCTTAGCATGCAGAAGAAATGTCCTATAAGAGCATATGTCATCTTAAAGTCAAAATGCATTATATTTATGACGATTATTTGATAAAATGCTATTTTAGTGGTTAGCTATTTAATTCAAAAACATTTCTGTAAACACTGACTGCATTAACTGCTACACGAACTGCATTGCTTATCACTGTCCTTCCAAAACCAAATTGCCTGCAACTACATAGCAAACATGTTGATAAATTGTTCTGCTCTTGGAGAATTGAAGAATCGTTGATACACTTCTTTGCCCCTATAGTGAGAACATGACAATATAAAAGCACCTTACCTTGTAGTGCATTTAGTCACCTTGTTTAGACTTTTCCCAGATCATACTTAGACTGCTGAGTGTCAAAAATCCAGACGGCAATTGGAAAAAAAAGAAAAGAAAAAGGAAAGTGTATGATCGTCATAACCTGATCTCTAAGTCCACTGGTTTTCAGTCAGGTCATGGGTGCTGTTTATTAGTATGCATAAACACATCATACAAAGACAAGACCACGTGGAGGTATATAGAAGGGCGCAAACCTCAGAATAAAATAGTCACGGATTCCAGTCCTGGCTTCACCACTTAACCTGTGGGGCCTTGGGGAACTTCCTTACTGTCTCAGAATCAGTTTTCTCTTCCACAAAACAGGGTTAATCATACCTGTCTCACAGGTATAGTGTAAAAAGTGAGTGAACTGACATCTATAAAGGGCCCACTATAATGTCTGGCACAAAGTAAATACTCCACCACTGTTGTTAGTTCCTCTCCCTGATATGGGATGAGACAAACGAATCCCATTTGCTCACTTATTCAGCAAATTTGGCTAAGGACTGTGCTAGGTTTCATGAGGGATGTAGATTACTTAGACTCAAATCCTATCCCAAAATGAGCTTGTAATTAAATAGAGTCTGTTAGATACCTACATAAATGACTGTAATAAAATATAGAAGGTGATGAGTGCCATAACAACAGATACAAATAGAGTGATTGCATTTAGCTGGGGAATCAGAAAGGGCTCTGTCAAAGTGCAGATATTTCCCTGGATCTTACAAAACAAGTAGTAAAGTAAACCTGAAAAATCACTGTTCAGCAAGCATTGTTCTAAGTACTATGTGTCAGGCCTGAGGAATGAATAAAAGGATTGCTTTTTACCAGAATGAATAAGATGGACGGCTCTTTAGAAGCTCACAATCTAGTGGATATAACATACTAATATTCACTAGTATAACATACTAATGAACAGTCAATGTGTTGTCACAAAGATGTATGCAAAGGGCCATATGAACATGTAAGAGGAAGAGATTGGCATTTTGGGCCAAAAAATAAAAATAAAAAAAAGTAGGCTTCCCAGGGAAGTGAAAGTTGGGCAAAGTGTTGAAAGTTGAATAGGCATTTGCTAGACAGGAGAGAAAGGAGAGACTTCCAGCAGCATTTGGCTTCGTGGACAAAGGTACACCTGTTTTGCATTCGTGGAGTACCTTTAAAATAAGCTGTGAACTGGCAGGCTGTTTCTCTTCTGGAATCACATCCTCACACCCCTATCTCCTAACAGTTTTAAGAAAAACTCCTTTATTGCCTTCTAGGATATTACTGTGCTTCCCCTACTCGGAGATCCCAGGGGGAGAGAATTACGTTTCTACTCATTTCTGTTTTCTTGGGGCCCAGCACATAGTAAGTTAAACTAACTCTGCGGTGGGTGGATGGATGGGTGGTGGTTGTCAAGAAGGAAACCCCGTACTTCTCATTTTGTTGTATTTGGCATCTGATTAACGCAATGTCACATCATTAATGCTTATGATCTTTCACTTATCTGATGGAGACGTTAGGAATTAATCAAGAAGGTTTAGGTGAAAGCAATAGGTCTGTGCCTCTTCTACCTAAGGGCTCCCACTGTCTTCCTGCTTTCCATATATACGTAGTCCTCACAGGCCCTGGAAAATTAAACTCTGAGAGAAGGTTCTGCTTCTCACCCTGTAATCTGAGTCCGGCACTCTTGCTCTGAAGCCCTTTTCACCTCCCTGCTCGGTAGGCCTCTACTCTGCTTCCCAGTAATCACTCATTTTCTCTGTGGCAGTCACCTCTGTCAGAAGCATATTAGAATTGGCCCCACTCTCATTCCACACAGAAAAGGGAGCATCCCCTCATATCCCCCGGCTTTCTCCCATGGTGCATGCAGTGTGCTCTGAAAAATAGGATGGGCCTGATGCCTTTAGAATGCCTGGCAAAGAGGCTTGCGTGGGCCTAGGGTACTCTGAGATTCCGAGACTTGGGTCTTTGCCGTTTCCTGACAAGCCTTTCCAATGCTTTTCCACCAGTGATCACCAAGTTCGTGCTCAGGGGATCTCTTGGTGGAATCCTTTCTCACCTGTGCTCCTCTGGCACTGCTTCTGAATTTTGGTACCCAGAGCATCTCTACTAGATGTCAGCCACTCACACTTGAGGATGAATTCCCCAAGAATAAAAGCCACGCCTTACTTGTCTCTGGATCCCTCGCCCCTAGTGCGGTAAATAGCACATAGTATCTATGATCTGTTGAAAATAGCATATTTCCAGGCGCCTGGGTGGCTCAGTTGGTTAAGCGACTGCCTTCGGCTCAGGTCATGATCCTGGAGTCCCGGGATCGAGTCCCGCATCGGGCTCCCTGCTCAGCGGGGGGGGTCTGCTTCTCCCTCTGACCCTCCTCCCTCTCATGCTCTCTGTCTCTCATTCTCTCTCTCTCAAATGAATAAATAAAATCTTAAAAAAAAAAAAGAAAATAGCATATTTCCTACTACATGGAAAAAACAGTAAGTTATCTGACAATAGCCAAGATAGAATTAATAATTAAGTTCATTGATTTCATTTTTTTTCCTTTTTATCCAACTGAAACCTTATGTATACACACTTCTTATCTCCCTTCTCCACCTTATTATCCTTTGTAGTACTTTCTAACATAACATATATGTCTTTTATTTATTTTCTGTCTTTTCTTATTAGAATATAAATTCCATGAGGGCAGGAATTTTTCAGTGTTTGGTTCACTGGTGTCTCCAGAGAGTCTAAAACAATGAATAGATAGTTCTACAATAGGCCTTCAGTAAATACTTGTTAAGTAAATTCTTTCAACATATACAAATACAATATATACAAATACAGAGACTTAACATTGTATATCTGGGGAGACAAAGTATTGCCTTTTGCAATTTTAGGGAGCTTGCCACTCCTAAGGGATTAGAAGGCTTATTTTCATTGGAAGAAATAAATAGATCTAATCGAATACGCTATACCTCATTTTAAGGTTGACAAGTTTACAGCAACAAATATTTATTGGAATCAACTTTGCGCCAGGTCCATGTGTACAGCAAGTGCCTAGGTCCTGCCCTCAAGAAGTGTATAATAGAATAGGAGAGATAAGGAGATACGAAAGCACTAGCTAGCACAGGGTACCGTAGCCATACATAGGAAACATACCTAACCAAGTCTTAGGGGAGGGGGAGGCCAGGGAGGCTTCTGAGGGACAAATAGCAATAGCGGGGGGCATGGTAGGGAAGCACAGTCTGCCCTTTAGAAACTCACTTTCTAATGGGGCAGGCAGATAACACAAGCAAGCAACCCTAGTAGAATCTGTTGTTAAGAGATACGGGGTCAGAGTGCTCATTGAACGTAGATGAGGAAGAGATCGACGCCTTTTGGCAAAAGAGAGAAAGTTTCACCATCCCAGGGGAAGTGAACTTGAGCTGGGTTGAAAGAGGAATGGGTTAAAGCAGAAGAAGCCGAATGTAGAGGAATGGAGACAAGAGAGTTGGCATCTGTGGATTTGCAGAGAATTAAGAACAGCTGAACCATGGATAGGGCAGGAGTACAAAGAGATGAATCTGGAGGTATGCAGGACTGGGTCTTAAAGATCCTTGTATGCTATCCTAAGGAATATGAAATATATTCTAAGAACAGGGGAAAAACTTGTGATCTTTTTCACCATGGAGATCTCTACCCATACCACACAGGGAAGGAATGCCATTAAGTGATTCAGTTCAGCACTTTCATTGAAACAAAAAGACAAGTACATTGGAAAACATCAGAAAGAGAGAGACCTAGAGAATAGGAAAAGAAAAAGGAAAGGAAGGAGTGGCACAGCAAGAGTTTTTTTTCTGCTGCAGTTTTAGGCCTTAATTTTCTATTTATGTGTCCATTTGTCAAGGAGGAGGTCACTTACGGCTTAAAGGGCCAGTGGCAGTGAGGCAGGTTTTCCAGGTTCTGATGGTCTCCGCCATTGACTTATCAGAGGCATACACTTCTTACTATTGATGAGGACGTGTGAGAATTTCTCCTTGGGTGTACATGGGACTACCTTTTAGCTGACCCTGAGTATATTAAAAGTTACCCGAAGCTTTTCTTCAAGCTAACATCTCCAGTGTTCCCTGGATCAACTGCAGTGGGACCAAGCAGAGCAAGTCAACAACTTAAAAAAACAAAAAGAGTATAGGTAGTTTCTAAGATGAAAGATAGATGTATGGGGGTTATTATTACTATCTCCCTCTACTTTTATGTATTTTCAAAATTTCATAATAAACAACATTTTTTTCTTAAGTAGTTTAATGCCCAAGAAACTGGTATTAACAATTCAAATATATCTTTATCCTCATTAAATTTCTCTTCCTTTCCTACAGTATTAAGCACAATTCTTCAAATGTGTTACTTACATGATACTTGTGGGGTGTGTCTTTTATTTATAGTGTGTACCAAGAATGAAGTAACATAATGTATGGGATATGTTACAAAGAAGAGCAAATCATTTACAGTCCCCCCAGAAATGTACAGCTGTGCAGGTTAGGGAGAGCAATTTATAAAATTGCCATTGTATACTAAACATAGAGCAAATGTGGATTCCTTTTTTGCTTTTTAAGTGCCACTAATTTTCAGGAACAGTATTTCTTTTGACCCTTAAGTTCTTTAACAGGCTTTTTAAAAGGTACCCCACATATCTTCCCATTCTTCAGAGGACGATCGAGCGGTGGTATGGAGAGCCAGCATGTACCACTCCCATCTTAAAACTTATGGCAGAACTGATGCAAAATAGGTAAGAAGTGCACTGGGGGAGAAAAAAAAAATCGCTATTTGGCAGCATCTCCAGAGGTCAGATTTTCCTGCCTGCTATGTGTATATTTAAGGCTTAGCAAGAACTCAGGAACCAGAAGGTTTAAAATAACTGGTGAAAGCAATAGAATTAGAGACATAAGGTTGAGACCCCTTGGGAGAAAGAACGTAGTACACTTAGGTGTGTGAGGTGGAAGACTACCACCACCATTATTTAAAATATTCAAAGCACAAATGGAGGAAGGGCAGCTATTTTTACTGTTTCAGGGCTTAACTGAATTCTGTAGACTTTTAAGGCAGAAAAGAAGTTTAGAGGTCTCCGAGTTGAGCTGCTTTCTTTATGAAGAAGGGAACTGAGTCCCAGAGCAGTTCATGGACTCATAGTTTGTCTCAGGAGCCCCCGGCATTGTCCCTGCTTTGACTTCTAAGTTATCCTTCTTCCTCTTTGGCAGTATGCATGTATGTGGATGATTTGTGTGCTCAACGTTTTCATTTAAATTGCTATGACAATAAACAGGGGTGCCTATATCTTTTCGAATTACTGTTTTCATTTGGGAGAGGGAACGTAAATGCCCAGTAGGGGAACTGCTGGATCGTCTGGTAGTTCTAATTTTAGTTTTTTGAGCACCCTCCATACCGCTTTTCACAGTGGCTGCACCATTTTGCATTCCACCAACAGTGCACAAGGGGTCCTTTTTCTCCACATTCTCACCAACACTTGTTATTTCTTGTCTTTTTGACTCTAGCCATTGTAACAGGTGTAAGCTATAATCTCATGGTGGTTCTAAAACTAATATGACACTGTCTGTTAATTATACTTCAATAAAAAATTTTAAGAGTGAAAAATAGCATAAATAGCAACTACAACACTTCTTTTTTTACAGCTACAACACTTCTTAAAAATTGCCTAAAAACTTAAAAATAAAGAAAAAATTGCCTAGTTGACCTTATAATTTGCACAGACCAGCAGAGATTCAAATACTCTGCATGTAAATGTTAACAAAGATGTAGCTAAAAGAGAAAAACTGCAAAAAGCTAATTGGTTTTACCTCTTTAGAATATGTCATTATGAATGTGGCTTCACACCAAATTACCTGTCACATAGCCATCCTATTTCATCAGTTCCTCTTTGTAAACTGCGTGTTGGAAGGGAGATATCCAGACAGAGAAGGAGTATGGACTGCAGCTGTAATTTAGCTCTCATGCTGGGTTTTTCACAGTAATAATTTAAAATCTATTAAACAAGAGGTGGGAAAAGACCTGTCAAATAAAGAAATGTGAGTATTACTCTTTTTAAGGCTGTTTGTTTTTTAAAAACTATTCTCGTATGTATCTTAGATAAGGAAGGGTAGCTATGTATTTCATATTAGAAATTTGTTTTTATGAAATTATGATGTTTTCAACCAGATAATTGATATTATATATTGCTGATATAACATTTAATACTAAATGAAAAAATCATTCCATTATATATTATATTTTATACCTGCCGTAGGCAAATGATTCATATATATCTAGCACAATTATCATATAAGAAGTACCTAGTGAAAATCTGTAACCTCAGAAAATGTTATCTTGTCTATATTTCTCCAGAATCTAATGTGAATTATGTACGTACATTTCTTTTCTTTAGTCAATAATTTTATGCCAACAATCAAAAGGTTCACAGTATTTCTAATAAGTTATCATTGCACCTTATTCTAAAGCATTTTGAAAAAGCATGGAGAAGCAACAATTCATCATTCCTGGCAAAAGGACTTTAGCAAGTATCTTTGCTTTTTTGGTATCTCTTTGCTAGGACCTGGTTTCATATTTTTTGCTAGTCCTTTAAAAATATATACCATTATTTCTTGAAAGCACAGACACCAGGCATATCAAAACCAGCTAAAGCCAAACTGATGTTTAAAAAGCAAATATTATGTCATAATGGCATATCAGTCCTTTATCCTGTTCATACTGTTCCCCCACCTGTCAGGAACCGGAGAAGTAGAATTGTTCTCATTTAGAACTTCCAGGACTTCTTTCTCTTGATTTGAGCTATGTACAATGGAAACTATAGTCTGACTGGAATTTAATGTATTTGAAATATGCTTGAAGTTTCAGGTGATTCATTATGCATATGAACAGTATTAAAAGTACCTAGATCTTCTATCCATCACTTTAGAATTTGTTTTAAAAATATGTATGGGGCACTACAGGAGATTGCAGATGTAAACCTCTATCCAGGTATTTATATAAACTTACATATACACACCTGGATTTTGTTATGTACTATCTATCAACCACTTTGCATGAAAAGAGAAGAGAGTAAGAGGTCTGCAATATAGGATGTCAAGATATTGTTTTGATAGATAAAAGTGAATCCTTTAATCAGCAAATGAATGAAATTAACTCTTCTTAATTGTCCTAATGTCTTTATAGTGAGAAATCAGCATACATATTTTATCAACACTTATTTAATGGAATGGCATTTTAAAAAAATGATCATTGTAGGGGCGCCTGGATGGCTCAGTCAGTTAAGCATCTGACTCTTGGTTTCCACCCAGGTCACGATCTCATGGGTTGTGAGATCAAGCCCACCTCGGGCTCTGTACTCAACAGGGAGTCTGCTTGAGATTCTCTCCCTCTGCCCCTCCCCCACTCACGCTCGCATACACGTGCTCTCTCTCAAATAAATAAATAAATCTTTTTAAAAAAGGGATAATTGTACTGCTGCTACTTCTAATAAATGAAAATGGTAGGCACTTTAAATCTACATCTGGTTTCTTTATCTACCTATAGAGTCTGATTTTTGGCTGTATTTCTTAGATCCCAGCGTTTGAATTTTGATGTATCATCTCCTAATGGAATTCTTCTCTTCAGAGAAGCTAGTAAAATGATTTGCACTTATGGTGAGTATCTTTTTCCATATTTGTCTCAGCAATATAACTTTATCTCTTCGGAGAAAAGAAAGATGTTAGTTATTTTGTTCTTTTGAACCTTCATATCTGTATGAATTTGTGAAGTGGGTAATAGGAGTGCAGAAAGCCAGAGCTATCATACTGGCATCAAAAGTAAGTAAGCAGCACGCCTTTGACTACAAATCATGCCTGAACAACTTGATGAATTTCTTTTGGGTAAAATTGCAGTGTCAGTAAGCAAAGGGAATACACTAGATAGAATACTGAAAAGTTAGAGCATATTCAAAATTGCCAAAAGTTACATCAGGGAATTTGCTACTGTGAATCAAGGAATGCTTAGACCAGTATGTCACCAGCACTGAATTTTGGAAAAATATCCTGCTAAAGAGCAGTAAATATTTTATTACAGTGAGTTTTTGGGCACTGCACCCTTAGAATCAGAGTTCTATAGTAAAGCTGGTCCTATTCAATTATTGTCAAAAAATTCGGTTAGCGGTTACATTTGAACCTTAAAACTACCATAAACCCTAATACTTGCCAATTCTGACAGCTTCATCAATGAAATTCTCAACTCTCTGAGATCTTTATGGAGCCTGGGCATGGGGGGAGGATGTCTAAGAATCCTCTGTTCTACTTTGCCCCATGAATGCTGCCTACAGGCTGGGCTCTGTGCGGTGCTCTTCTTGAGAGATGGTTCTCTGTGTCCTCTCCTCTTATTCTCTGTTTTGCCTGTTGGTTCTTACTTTTCCAAATCAGTAGCCAACTCTGAGTACATTTGGTCTCAAAAATTACCCGTAATTTTCATATTTCTTTTTGAGCACCTTGAAACAGATTTTGCAAAATTTTGTAAAGCCTCTTTAAGTGTCTGTGTGTCTGTGAGTGTGTGCACACATATGTATAGGAACAACCACTAAAAGTGTATCACCTTTTTAAAAGTAAGAGCCTGTTTTGTTTTGTTTTTTTAAAAAAAAGGCAGAAAAATAAAAATTGTTTTCACTTCAATTCAAAACCCATTCTGGGATGATAATCTATATGCATTGTAGGCTCTGTTAAAAGTGCTTAGTCTTAATTGTGCATTTGATTTTTAGAGTTTGAGATTGTAAGTGTATGAAAACTCCAGAAAGCACCTATTTAAGGCAGTAAACTTTCACTCTCCTATATTCATCTGTACCAGCAACTACATTGTCACAATTTTTTTTATCTGTTGGAAATAGACACTTTAGAATCATATAAAGTAGAAATGCTTTGCCTCCTAAAGGTAAAAATTGACCCCTTCTCAAATATTCTCAATGCAGTTTGCTGTACTTCCAGTGTATATCTAACTCCTTTCATTGTTTTACCAAAGATAAATGTCTGGACCATTTTCCAAAATGGTATCTTAGAAAAAGCATAGTTTTGGGGACACCTGGGTGGCTTAGTTGGTTAAGAATCCAACTCTTGATATCAGCTCAGGTCTTGATCTCAGAGTCATGAATTCAAGCCCCGCACTGGGCACCACGCTGGGAATGGAGCCTACTTAAAAAAAAGAAAAAGGGCGCCTGGGTGGCTCAGTTGGTTAAGCAACTGCCTTCGGCTCAGGTCATGATCCTGGAGTCCCGGGATCGAGTCCCGCATCGGGCTCCCTGCTCGGCAGGGAGTCTGCTTCTCCCTCTGTCCCTCCCCCCCATGCTCTCTCTCTATCTCATTCTCTCTCAAATGAATAAATAAAATCTTTAAAAAAAAAAAAAGAAAAGAAAGAAAAAGCATAGTTTTTGAAGATTAAAAGCTCTGAGTACCAATCATAGTACCAACCCTTATCAACTCCATGCCCATCAGCCAAGACACCATACTTCTTTGTGCCTTGTTTTCTCATACACGAAAATAGGAAGACTACCTACTGACCTACTCGTCTACTTAGAAGAGGTGGTTAAGTGAGCTACTCTGGGTAAAGGGCTTGGCACAGGGTGTGACATGGAATGGCATTCGGCGAACATGCATCTCCTTGATCCAAAGCCGTTCTCTTAGACTCACAGAACCAGCCTTCTTTGGACAGGGTTTCACTGACCACATCACTTTTTGGTTCTACTCTTGGCTGGGACCACACCGCCCTGCTTCCTTCTGCCTATAATAAGTGCTTCGCTTCTATTTCCTCGCTTTTAAAAAGGAAATAATATTTCTTATTAGGAAACAATGTACGTATAAGAATTGCTTAGTAGTTGATAGAGCTTTAACGGTGGAAATGTCAGATTTCTGTTATCAATCACAATTGTATCTTTCCTTCTTTTTCTCGATCCAGTTTCTTTCACTAAGTGTAATTTTTCCTTTGGGGCTTATTCCCTATTACATTAGGACTGATAAGAGCAGTGACTTTCTCGTCCAGTGTTACTGGACCTCTAGGACAGAATGTATGTCCAGCAAGTGACACCAAAAACAATCTCAGAATAATGCCAAATCTGTCGGCTTCAGAAGCTACCCAGTCCTCTGTCACGTTGTCTGACATAGGCAAGGCATTGCAGCAAAAGCTGAGAAACTTAACTATGTGAGGATTACATTGGAAGAAGAAGAGGAGGAGCAGACAGAAGGAGAGAGAGGAAGAGTGGGAAAAAGAAATGGAGGTGAAGCAGAAAAGAGAAAAAACCTTCAAAGCATTCTTGAGAAGGAAAGCCAGTACGTTTTCTTACCCTAAAGAAAAACTAGGGCATTAAAGCAAGGCTCTGCACCTTGGCTTGGACTAATAATAATGGTAGCTTTTATTTTTTAATTAGCTATTACATGCCTGCTCCTACACTAGACCATTTATCATTCATTAGCCTATCAGATCCTCAAGGTGGGTATTTTTCTGCCACTCAGTACTCATTTTGCCTTGGATAAGTCGCTTAGCCTTTCTTGCTTCAGTTCCCTGTTAGACGGAGAAAAGAATACCTACTTCATAAGGTGGTTACGAGGATTCAGTTCAATAGTGCATGGCAAGCTCTTAGACCAGTTAGCTTCTGTGATGACTGTGATGAAGAAATCGAAGCTCACAGAGATTAAGAAACTTGCCAAAGATTGCATAGCTACCAAGTAGTTGAATTCAAATTTCATTCAGTCTGTATAACTTCAAACAATAGTCCTGTAGGACTCCATAGTCCTTATTGCCACTTGGGAGTTGCCACAGGAAGATTGTGCCTTGGGTATTTATGAGGAAGCACAGTTCTTTAAAGTATGGTGATTTCTATCCTAAAACTTAAGGGAAACCAAAGGCTCCGTGGAAAAATGTCCTTCAACTTTGTCAGCCCTGACTTCAACACATGCACTTTACATAGAATAATAGAAAAAGATCTTTTGCCCTTCACTGATTCCCATGCTGGCCCCCATCAGCCAAGCTGATTTGATCTATCTTCACCCCCTGTAATGCTTTATTACCCATGCTTTTACCTCTGGAGACTGTAATATGCTCATGGAGGGAGATCATGTGGTCACCATCCAGGAGGCTGGAAGATAAGGGAGAGCATGACTGGGAGGACACAGAAGAGCAGCATTATTTATTTCTTTGGTAAGCCAAGCGGAAGGGAGGGGAAACCCATGGAGGAAAGAGGCCAGAACATTCTGTGATTCCTTCTGTCCCCATCTTCACTGGATTTCTTCTCTGCTCACGTCTCATGGGCAGTGTTTGGGCAGTCAGTGATTGGGGTGGTGCAGAACAGGGAGGACTCTTTTTCATTAGCACCTGATTTGTTGCATATTTTGTGGAACACCTCTACCTTGCTGCTCAGTGAGACTGGCAGAAAAATAATACTTTTGATATGCTGTTTTATTTATCTGCATTCTGTCATGATATACTTTGATGTAAGTTTTTAATTTTGCTTCAGCTCTCAGCCGTTCTCGCCGTTACAGCTCAGGGTCAGCAATGAGGTCAGCCACAGTAGCACAAAACAATTTCCTGTTTGTACAGCCCAGGTAACATTTGGATGAGGATTAAATTTTACCACATTTTCTACTAGCCCAAGCCTATTATTTCTAATGAGTTTTAAATTGCTTCAAGAACATGTATTTCAAAACTTAGTGCTGTGATCCATTCAGCCTGAGCAACTTAATAATAGAAATTTCTTTCTTAAATTTTTGGTTAAAATGTTGCATGCAGTGTAATAAATGTTATTACTTTGGAAGCCGACTTCTCAGTTTTAAGAACTGGATGTTTTTATGCTCAATTTCCATTTGTCTAATCTTTTCTTCCCTTAGCCTCTGGGTACTGGTATCTTTAGTGACATCTGTTGGTTGAAGAGTGCACAGAAGGGAGAAATAGTGATTATTCTCATAAGACTAGCCAAAATGGAACTGCTTTTATTCCTTCCTTAGATAACCTGATTGAAGAAAGCTCCGTGTGGGGCGCCTGGGTGGCTCAGTTGGTTGGGCGACTGCCTTCGGCTCAGGTCATGATCCTGGAGTCCCGGGATCGAGTCCCACGTCAGGCTCCCTGCTCAGCGGGGAATCTCCTTCTCCCTCTGACCCTCCTCCCTCTCATGCTCTCTGTCTCTCATTCTCTCTCTCCCAAATAAATAAAATCTTAAAAAAAAAAAAAAAAGCTCAGTGTGCGAAAATCTAAACTTTGAAAATGGATGGAACAGTTATGATTATTCACTACATATAAGAATTTATATCAGGGTTCTTTAAGCAGTATATATGCTCCAGGTGCATTTAAGGTATGACTTAATTATATCCTTAAAATGGATTTGTAAAGCAATGTACAAGCCACTGTTACTTATTGTGACCTAGAAAACAGACTAGTGGCTTTCCAGCTGGATTTTGCAGAGCCCAAGAGATCTGTGTAAGTACCATCGAGGCTCTCCACATAGCGGGGAGGAAAGCACCCTCCTGCCACCTTGACCAGAACCACCCAGCTATGTAGTTGTGCTAGGTTTGTTTGTAGAGGGGATCACCTTTTGAAAAGTTTTTTCTTAAAGACCTTGAAAATTACTGGTATGTACTATTAGAAACGTTGTAAGAATGAAGGATTATGATTGTATATTTATGTTTGAGTGATTACAGAAAGATAGTTGAAGAGTACTTTGGTCCTGAAATAACTAGAGACTTCAAAAATATCACCAGGAAATAACAGTTCTGGAAAACAAACTATCCAGGAACCACGTACGTGGCCTTGTACTTGGTTGGGGACATAGAGTGACAAAGTAGTACAGTAAAGCTCACAAAAGTCTGCTGAAGGCAATGGAATGATCAACCCCTTGAGGATCCCAGCACCAGGATCAGGTGGCTTACAAAAGCAAGACCTTGAGGAACACATTCCACAGCAGATCCACCCATGTTGGACTTGGCTCCTCTTTGCACACAAGCAGAAAATACTGAATAAGCTGTCAAATAAGTGAGGGTGATCTCCAAACAAGTGTGTGGAGTTCAGTGGATTCTTTCATCCAGGCAGCTAGAATTTATTGAGGATTTACTATGTGTCTGATAACTGTGAGAGTTACAAGGGATAGGAAAAGAAATAAGACACACAAAAAAGAATCTTACTGATTCTTCTCTTGAGGAACTTGAGTCCAGCAGGGGATTCAGTCAAGTAAATGAAGACTTAGGATGCGTTGTGCTCACATTTATGCTTGAGAAGCACACAGTACAATGGGAGCCCAGAAGAAGTTTCTAACTCAAACTGAGGAGTCAAACAAGGAAGTACCTTTTGAAGGAATAGAATAGGGCCCAGAAGTTTGAAGATGCTATTTCAAGCAGACAGTAGCTTTTACGAAATTTTACGAATAGAAAACATTAGCGTGGTGTTAGCAAACTGCAGAATTTCAGAATAGAAAGTGAAAATTCTGATTATCTCATCAGTCAAAGGTAACCATCATTAACAGTCTAGTGTGTGCTTTTCCATATTTTTTATGTGTGTATAGATATATTTTTCAAAAGTGATATTATAATATACTTGCTAATATGTAGTTTGCCTCTTTTACTTATATCATGGTCATTGCTCCATGTTAATATATATAAATCTACCATATCTTTTTTTTAAGTTTTTTTAAGTTTATTTATTTAAGTAATCTCTACACCCAATGTGGCGCTCAAACTCACAACCCCGAGATCGAGAGTCGCACACTGCCCTGACTGAGCCAGCCAGGCATCCTTACCATATCTTCTTAAATAGCTGCAAAATATTACATTGTATGGTCATACTATAATTTATTTATTCACCTTTTGATAAATGTAATTTTTTATATCTATCCTGCGCTTTGTTTCAGTAAACAACTTTGTACATTTAGCTTTGTGAGCTTCATTCATTCAACAGATGTACATTGGGAGCAGCAGGCACTGTCCTTGACTCTTTGGATACATCAGTGAGCAAAACTGAAAAAGAGGTTACTTAGTATGTTAGGAGGTAATAAGTGCAATGAACGAAAGAAAGTCAGGAGAAAGAACATTAGAAGTACCAGGGATTGGAAAACATGTTACAGTAAATTAAGTAAAGTGATAGAGGTAAACCTCATTGAGAAGGTGACATCTGAGCAAAGACTTGGAGTAAATGAGGGAGTTAGTCATGTGGGTATCTCTGTGAAGAGTATTCTAGGCTGACAGAATACCAAGTTTTAAGGTCCTGAGGCAACAGTGTATCCGGCATATCTGAAGAACAGCAAAGAGATCAGCGGCTGGAGCAAAATGAACAAAAGGGGAAGTTATAACAAGAGCAATTTCGTGTAATGTCATCCCTGTAAACAATTACCAGGACTTTGACTTTAACTCCAAGTGAAAAGAGCAACTTTAGAATGTTTTGAGCAGAGGAGTAACATGATTTGATACTGGCTTTGACAAGATGATAGAATGGTGAGAAGTGGTTAGATTTTGAGTATATTTTGAAGGTAAAGCAAGTCAAATTTCTTGATGGATTGGAAATATGGTATGAGAGAAATAATGTAGTCCAGGAATTTTAGCATGAACAAATGGAAAGATGAAGTTACCACTAACTGAGTTGCATGTGAGGGGGATCAAAAGTTCCATTTTGGTCATGTTCAATTTGAGATGTTGATTAGACATCCCAATGGGGATTTGAAATACAGAGTTGGTATACAAGTCGGAGGTTTGGAAGTTAGGTCCAATCTAGAGAAACAAATGTGGAAGTCATTGGCTTTGAGGTGATATTTAAAGCTGCAAAAGTAGGTAAAATCACCTATGTGGTGGGTGAATTTAAATATAGAAGACTTAGATTTGAGTCCTGGGGTGCTCCAGTGTTACGGGTAAAGGAGAAGAGGAGGAACTGGCAAAGGAAAGTGAGAAGGAGCAAGCACTGAAGTTAAGAGAAGATCAGGAGTGTGTGTCTTGGAAGACAAAGAAGAAGAGGTAATCAACTGTGTCAAAAGCTGTTCGTGAATCAAGTAAAATAAGGATTAAAAGTTGACATTTGGCAACAAACAGGTCATTGGGAATCCCGAAAAGAGCCATTTTCAGTGCAGTGGGCATAAAAGAGAATGAGAGGAGAAGATGGTGAAGATAGTTCTTTGGAAGAGTTTTATTACAAGGGGAAGTACTATCTAGCAGGGAGGTAGGGCCAAGAGATGTTTTTTGTTGTTTTTTTTTTTTTTAAGTAGAAGATATAACAGCATGACTTATATTCCAAAGAGATGATCTAATAGGAAATAAAGATTGCATAGGAGAAAAAGGGGGAAATTTATTGGTGCTATGTCCTTAAGCACGTAAGAGGAGATGGAAGCTTGTTGAACACATCGAAGGGTTGGCTTTTACAGGAGACAGCACATGGGAGTGCAGATGCTAGTGGATAGGCAGCTATTGTAATGAAGTTTTAGAATTAGAATATATTCCCAGAAATGGATTTATACATTTTTATATTTTTAATAAATATTTCCAAATTGCCCTCTAGAATGATTATATTAATTTATGTTCCCAACAATTTGATTATTTTCCTGCATCCTTATCAACACTGCCTTGTTTTAATCTTTTTCAATCTGAAACAGAAATACTATATTCCTTTCCACTCTTCACAGCTTCAATTCTGTCCCAAACCATTTATGTCCAGGGGCCTCATGATTTTTGCAGAAAGAGTAGGTTGAGAGACCTGAAGTAAGGGAATGTCAGCAAGCTTGTGGTTCTCTTCCCATAACTGTTCTGTTGATGAATGAAGACATTCAACCTATCGAGCTGTCAGCTAAATATCACTTTAAAATTTTAGAGATTAAAAGGGAAAAAGAAAAGGTAAATCAATGTAATGGATTGCTTTATAAGCCAGGAAATAACATTGTTCATACTATTAGTTCTTCCTGGTATACGATACTACTATAGTGTTTTATCCCTTGAACCTTCTTTCTTAAGTATTCTTTTGAGGACACAGAGAACTGGTAGAGTGTGGGGCAGAGAACCACCCTGTGACCCCATGATGCAGCCAATTCCTCTATTGAAGGAACAGAGGGAAGGTGTTCAAAGATACGGCATTGACCTGACTTTGAATCATGTATTAGAAGGAAGTGTATTATTCTACACCCCACACACCCAGCTTCTCCTCCTCCTCTTTCCCAGGCCATAGCTCCCTATGTGTGAACGTACAGGCTATTAGAGTGCAGAAAGCAGTGAACCCCCAGCTGTATGTATTGCTACAGTTTATGTTTCCTGAGCGCTGTGCCAGTTACTATGGTAAACACTTTACACATGCTGTCTCCTTTACTCCACACAAGAGCCTTGTGAGTTATAGGGACCGTTATTATCCTTATTTTATAAATGAGGAAACTGACTTATGGAGGTTGATAGTCTGCTCAGACGCCCAGGTAGTAAGGAAAGATGTAGGATTCAAACCCAGTCGGTATGACTCAGAGGCCCAACTGGTCCATCACCCCCTCATGTATTATATGTTTACCTTCTGTCGGAATATTGTCTTTTATATAGTCCTTTGGCTGAGGCCTATGAAGGAAGGCCACTCCTCTTTGGGTATAGGGAGCCTCTCTGAAGAGGACATCATGGAGTCAGTCTCACTCAAGGAAGAGGTGGGGTCTCAGAAGGAAAAAAAAGTTAAAAAAATGATTTTTTTTTTTAAAGACCTGAAAGTAGATCTCAGATAAACAGAAGAGGAGATTTTGCATTTTTTAATGTATATCCTCTGAATCTAGACAATTGAGAATTGTCTAGAAGGGTACTTCTGAGTGCTGGAAGCTAACCCCAAAAGACCAAAACAACAACAAAAAAGGTTTCTCAAAAAAAGACAGAGAATAGAGGTTAAAAAAGAAGAACCCAAACAATATAAGCTAATAATGAGGAAAATATTTCTAATAAGCTGAATTATCTGTATCAAGAGTCCTCTGTGCTTCTCAGTTTTTTCCTCATGATTTAGTGAGATTTCTTTTCCTGCTGCACAAATACAAGAGTAAGGACAGCAATTCCATGGCACCTGTGCCCCCGACTCTTGCCCACACTGGCCTTTGGCCAGGTCATCCATTCACTTCACAGCGTTCTGTCCCCGAGCCCCAGGGCAGCCTCTGCACCCACTCAGCAGGCCTCATGGTAAGAACATAACAGTACCTCATTCCCCTGTCTGCAATTATGGCATTGTAGTCAGTGGGAAACAATTAAAGATTCTCCTTTTGATTCCAAACTTTGGAAGTCTTTATTTCATTCAGGAGAGTATCATTTCCTTTTGTGCTTCAACAGTGGTGCGGAAGTGGCAACTGTCAGTGGCTTCGGTGGCTGCCACCTGTCAGTGTCATGGAGATCGCCCTCCTAGGAACTTCCTTCCTGAAGCAAGGAAGGAGGTGGGACCTGCCAGGCACGGGGTGGAACAGGGACGGCAAGGAGGGTTGTCACACCTCTAAAGCAACTTCAGAACCAAACTTCAGCCTTGTCACTTTTGTTCTCAGTAATGTGAGTCTGACTGCGAGAGCTTAAGCTGTTTGAGTGCAGGGCGTCCAATTTCAGTGCCTATTATTGAATAACACATACTGGATAGAGCTGAATTATTGTGAATGAAAGACTCGGCCAAGCCTTCTCTTCCATGATCTGTCATTGCCACCACGGAATGCTGAGGCGCCTGAGCTCAGGGAGATGCAGTTTCCTATTTCAAAAGTATTACTCATTCTACTTTTCCAAGGTCATGATGGTATACCGTCATACTAGTTAATTTATTTAATTAAAATAAATTAACACAGTTGTGTCTGAAACAGCCCCAAAGGCAAGCTATGTATATTAAGTGGCAACTTTAACACAGAAGTAAAAGTTGGTTTTCTAAATGAGTAATCCTTAATGGAGGTTATCCAACACTTTAAAATCGAAAATTTTCCCCCATCACAGTTCTTGGTCTTCCTCTTCCATCTTTTGCTGCAGAATGTAAGACCTTTAATTCTCCCATAAGGACATCTGCATTAAAAGGCCCCTAAAGATGATCCGGTTTTCTCTCTTTGACCCTGGCCTTTCCAACAAACCAAAATGTGTAGACCATGCATACCCCCAAACTACCCTAGCTCTTTCCATCACATGTAAGCAGTGCTTTTCTTTTTCTGGGAAAGAGAGGACGGGGAATGTCTGCCTTGGTTTATATTGAATTTGAGGCAAAAGTAGAAAAGCAGTGGTTGAGAACTTTGTTCTCCTGCAACATCTTGCTTTCTCAGACCTCCATGCCTATGTGCTTTAATCTATCTGGTTACACACTCCCCTCTCCCCAAGTCTTCCTGGAAAACTGTGTTTGATCCTTGAGAAATAACCTGCGTTATGAAGCTTTCCCCACTGCCCTCCTGCCCAAACAGTCAGTCTCTTCTTCTGTTCCCCTAACATTTTAACACACATCTCTGTGTTTGTCGTACTGTATGGGATCATTGATTTATACATCTGTTTCCCTCACCAGACTGAACTTTTTCAGAGCAGAGATTTTATTTCATTCATTTTTTTTATCCGAGCACCTCACACATAGTAGCTGTTAAGTAAATGCAGTCATATTGAGTTCAATCTTTATGGAACTTACTATATATCTCTAAGGTAAGTTAGGATGAGTCATGAGAGAGGGTACAGAATTTAGTATGGAGTAAATTCCAGGATCCATCTCAGCCTTCTAGTCTGAAGGTGTTGGTCAGGTATTGTCATTTAGATGTGTAAATTATAAGCAAAGCCTTGTGGGCTTCTAGGGATGCACAGAAGAAAACTTGTGCCTGGAGATGTTTCAGCAAGGCAGATCAAGGGGAGGAGACCTTTGCCACGGGGCGGACCTGTGTTTCATGCTCCACCAGAAGTACTGGTCCTTCTTAACCACATAGCAAACATGTGGTTACCATAATACACACATCAGTCAGGGCCCAAACAGGGAAAAACAAGCACTATGACATTTACAGAATAGGGAATTTGTTTTATGAATTAGGTGTTGTACAATCTTGGGTGAAGATGGGAAAATAGGTCAAAAGGGAGAATTGAAAGTTCAGGAGAAAAATCACTAACCAGCCCTCCTGAAACAATGGCATGGATGGACAAGTGGGAGCTCACAGGGCAATCTAGAAGCTGCTGGTGTGGGACCATGAAAGGATGTGGGGTGAGAGGGAACTGTTGTAGGACAGAAGTCAGGGGAAGACTGTTGCCTCTGCGTAGCTGCCATTCTGGAAGTTTGCTGCAGAGTAGTTGGTGGTGGCCTTGGAATCATTCATCAGCAAGGCTGGTAGTTCTTTTTTTTTTTTTTAAGATTTATTTATTTGACAGAGAGAGAGGGAACACAAGCAGGGGGAGTGGGAGAGGGAGAAGCAGGCTTCCCGCTGAGCAGGGAGCCCAATGCGATGCGGGGCTCAATCCCAGAACCTGGGGATCATGACCTGAGCCGAAGGCACACGCTTAATGACTGAGCTGGTAGTTCTAGTCACAGAGCAGGAAAGAACAAGGACAAAGTGAAACCCAGTGGCATTTCTACTATTTTTTCTCACTATCTTTGATCACAATGACCTTCAAAAAACATGGCTGCTACATCACTGGGACCTTACAAATCTCACATAAATTTCTCTTTTGCCCAATTCTAGCCCAAAACCATACAGGGAAATGGGTTCTGGGACACATAATTCTTATGTAGCCAGATTGATACAGTATAAAACCACAATAATATACCTCTAAATTTTGTAAGTTGAATTTAGTTTCAATTTTAGAAGCAGTACTCACATAAATAGGAAAAAACAGAGGTAAGAAACATGTATGACTTTATAGTTTTTTGAAAAACATTCTTGGGGCGCCTGGGTGGCTCAGTTGGTTAAGTGACTGCCTTCGGCTCAGGTCACGATCCTGGAGTCCCGGGATCGAGTCCCGCATCGGGCTCCCTGCTCAGCAGGGAGTCTGCTTCTCCCTCTGACCCTCCCCCCTCTCATGCTCTCTCTCTCTATCTCATTCTCTCTCTCAAATAAATTAAAAAAAAAAAAAATCTTAAAAAAAAAAAAAAAAGAAAAACATTCTTGGGTATTGCCTAGAAACATGCCTTACCTAGCACACATTTCAGAAACAGAAATTGTTGGTTATCAATGCTAACTGCTATAAAAAAATCTTAAGGTGACTATATAAGCATTTCTTTGTCTTCTGACGGTCAACATAGAATTTAAGTGCAGTTTTTAAACAGTCGTCTCTTGAGACCTTCCGAAAATGATCTAAGGACAAAAGGAAGTAACATTTGTTACGCACTGTGCCAAGAACTTCTGTCTCATTTCATCTAATTCATAGACGTTGCCTGTGAGGCTCCTAAAAGTGAAGTAACTCAAGATCAGATTCATGTAAAATTGTTGAAAATTCACCCCAGAATTTAGAGTAACTTATATCTCAGTCTAGGCTATCTTTTTCTCTTGACTTAGTTGGTTATTTACTCCTATTTTTTAACATCTTATTGAAGAAGAGATAACATATATATTAAAGTATGTAAAGTGAACTAACTTTAAGAGTGCAACTCAGTGAATTTTTACATACCTATCTATATATTCATATAATCACCATCCAGATAAAAATACAAAATTTTTCCAATACCCTTGATTGGTATTCCTTGGGCCATTTGTACTTCTCAGGTAAACTGCCTTTTATATATATATATATATATATATATATATATATATATATATATCTTTTTTTTTTTTTCACTACATGGATGGTGTAATTCTTGGAACAATGATAGGAAGAAGTGAACCTTAGCAGTAAAGTGAAAATGTTAAATAATGTGCCTTATAACTGCTTTGAATTACATCTCCTTATATCACTTTCTCTTTCTGCTTTTACCCTAAAACAGGTAATCAGATCCTGTCCCTTGGGAGCCTCTCAAAAGATCAGATTTATCCAATGAAACTCAAGGGCATCTCCATCTGCTATTCAGCTCTCAAATCTGCCTTGTGTGGAAATTATGTCAGCTTTGGCGTCTTCAAGTTGTATGGGGACAACCATTTTGACAATGTACTCCAGGCCTTTGTCAAAATGCTGCTGTCAGTGTGCCACAGTGACTTGCTAGTAAGCAGTCGTGCATCATGGGAGTCTTTGTGTGAAATGTGAAGTAACACCACCACAGGCTTGGAATGGTTGTAATGAAGCCCGGGGAGTTAGAATAGCACCAGAACATTTTATGTTTTAGGACAACCTCTTGATTTAACTTAAAGAATTTTAAAAACTATAGTGGCTGTATGTATAATTAAACGTACAGTTTTCGAAAGTTGCAGCTACCACCTCTGACAGATCGGTCATCCAGAGTGCTCCAGGTTCAGCATCCAGAGAAAATGTAAATAGCAATTTCAACTAATTGCTTACAACTATGCTAATAATTCAAAAATGGTCTGTTTCCTGGAGCAGAAATGTAGGACTGGCTGCAGAATCTTCTCCTTCCATCTACTTCCCCTACTCTTTCGCCTTCCTTTCCATGAAAATTCTGGTGTGGCAGAAAGAATGCTGAACTCAGAGTTGAGCATATGGGTGCATAGTCTCTACTCTGCCACTCACTAGTCATTTACCTTGAATAAATCACCTTCTCTATTTCTCCAGGCTTTAATTTCCTCACCTTTAAAATTAGTAAATTAAACAAAGTGATCTCTAGGTCCCTTTTCAACTCTACCATCTAGTTTCTATGATTTATGTCAGTGGTTTTCAAACTTTGAGGCCCATCAGAATCACCTGGGGTGTTTGTTGGAAATTTAAATTTCCAGGCTCCTCCACTGAGCTGTGTCATTATCAGACTTTTTTTAAACATCCCTGCCTGATCACACAAAAGCTAATATATGCCCAATGTGGTTGCAGTAATTACTTCAGTAACAGCCAAATTCATGCTCAGACTTAGTTCAGGCTTTCCCACCTGCCCTCCCTGCCAAAGTTATAAGTAAGATCTAGGGGGCCTTTGTTAGCCAACCCATGTGAGAAATGCTCCTTGACAAGAATGGACAAACGGACCAGCATCACCTACTTCCACTGTTCTAAGCTAGTCTTAATAGAACCACAACTCAAGCCAGAGTGATTTAACCTCAGTAGTAGAATGGGATACTCGTTGAAGGCTACCCGTATGACAGAAATTACAAAGTAGAAACTTGACTCGGATCAGGCATGGGTTCTCATCGAGAAGACTCTTCACTGCAGTTGAGGTCCCCCCAAAAAACTGATTGTGGCTCCAGGAATTGCTCTAATCATTTTTCTAACAGGCAAGCAAATCTCTAACTCAGTAATTCTCAAAGTTAAGGGTGCATAGGTCTCCCTTCGTGTGTGTGTTTAAAATGCAGGTTTCAAGACCTCGTTCCAGAGCATTTCATGTAGTGAGTCTGGAGTGGGGATCAGGAAACTGCATTTTTAATAAGCATCCCATGTGATCTTATGGAAGTGATCTTAATCTCACTTTAATAAACACTGCTCTGGTTTATTTCTCTTATGAGTGTTATGCTTCTTTGATATTGGTTTGAGTTCCATGTAAAGTTTTCCAGGTATTTTTCTCATGCACTTATCTTTTGCCTGTAGTATATGGCAAGTATTAAGCCATTGACCAAATCATGATTTAGTTAGGTGGGTTGGCATTTGTAAGTAAAACAGACTATGATGTCAAATCTTATTACAACAGCAAATACCTTTGTATTAAAAAAAAAAAAAAAGGACTGCCTAGCCACTATTAAGTACTGTTCAGTGTTACAATATCCCCATCCAGAAAAATAATTCAGTCTTCTAAATTCCATACGACAGAGATTTTATTTGCATTTAAGTGTTAGCCATATAAGGTAAACTTGACATTACTTGCAGTGCTATAGCTTCAAATTAGGATTTCTAGAGATCAAGAGATTCCTTTTAGAACCCCTTTCAATACTGAATTGCGAATCATGATGTCATGTGTTCCATGTATTTATTTTATATATTTATGTTTAAGTAAGTTTACAATTTCCAATATTATAAATGGCAGTTTCTACTAGACCTTAACATGTCTTTTGCTTCCCTTTGGCTTGACACTTCGTTATCTCTGTGTTGTAGCAATATCGGAAACTGAGCCAGTCTTACTATCCACTCCTGGAATGTCTTACCCAGGACCACATGAGCTTCATCACCAACTTAGAGCCTCCTGTACTTCTATATGTTCTCACATCTATCTCAGAGGGACTCACTACTCTTGGTAAGTATCACAGAGAACATTATTTCCAGAGGAAAAGCTTGATTGTGGTCTCTTAATATAAGTGCTTATTGAGATGATCTACAAAGAGGAAAAGATGGCATACCCAAACTGAAAGATTATTTTGTAATTATTACTTGAAAGTGAGAGAATGCCCTTTTTTCGTATTTTGATGTACAGCTTATTTCTTAATCAGCTTAATTAAGGTATAATTTACACACAATAAAACTCATTGATTTTAAGTGAACAGTTCAGTGACTACTGACAGATGTATGTACATAGTCATAAACTACCACAACGAAGATATGGAACATTTTCTTCACCACAAAAAGCTCCCTCGTGCCCCTTTCTGATCAGTCCCTTTCCCCTGGCCCCAGCCCCAAAGAACCACTGTCTACTTTCTTTCACTATAGTTTGCCTTTTCCAGAATTTTGTCTAAGCTGAAACATATGATATATAGACCTTTGTGTCTGGCTTCTTTGATTGAGCATAATGCCTCTGAGATTCGTCCATGTTGTTTTGCGAATCAATTTATTCCTTTCTGTTGCTGAGTTATTATTCCATTGTATGGATTATCACAATTTATTTATATATTCACCAACTGATGGCTATTTGGGTTGTTTCCATTATTTGGTTATTTTGTACAATGTTACTATGAACATTCGTGTACAAGTCTTTCTGTGGACAAATACTGTTTCTCTTGGGTAACTACCTAGGAGTGGGATTTCTGAGTTGTACGCTAAGTGTATTTTTAACATTATTTAAAAAAACAACAACAACAACAAAAAAAACCCAGAAAACTATGACACTGTTTCCCAAAGTGACTGTACCATTTTGCTCTCCCCAGCAATGTATGAGGGCTCCAGTTTCCCTGTATCCTCCCTAACACTTGCTATTATTAGTCTTTTTAATCTTAGCCATCTTAGTGGGTGTGAAGAAGAATCTCATTGTAGTTTTAATATTTATTTACTGAATAATGATTTGCACATCTTTTCATGCTTGTGTGCCATTCGTGTATCTTTTTCATGAGTATTTATTCAAATCTTTTACCCATTTTTTTAACTGGATTGTTTATCTTGTAAGTATTTGTTACATATTCTGGATGCAAATCCTTTATCAAATGTGTGTTTTGCAAATATTTTTTCCGTCTTGGCTTTTTATTTTCTTAACAGTATCGCCTTATTACAAGAGCAAAGTTTTTAATTTTGAGGAAGTCTAATTTATTTATTTTTTTCTTTTATAGTTCATGTCTTTTGGGTCCTATCATAAGAAATCTTTGCTTAACCTAAGGCCAAAAAGGTTGTTTCTATGTTTTCTTCCACAAGTTTTATAGTTTTTTATCTTATGCTTAGGTCTATGATCCATTTCAATTGAACTTTTTGTATATAGTATTAGGTATGAGATGAAAGCTGTTTTTTAATACTCAGTTATTCAATTGTTATAGCACCTTTTGTTGAAGAATATCCTTTCTCTATTTAATTACTTTGTGCCAATTCTATACTGCTCTGATTTTTAATTTTTGTCCTAACTTTATGGTAAGTCTTAAAATCAGATAGCATAGACCTCTAATTTTGTTTTCTTCTTTTAAAATTGTCTTGACTATTCTGGGTTCTTTGTCTTTTTATATAAGCTTTAGAGTCAATTTGTTAGTTTCTCTTGCTAGAAAAAAAATGAATAAGGGAATTTTGGTGGGGATTGCATTGAATCTCTAGCCCAATTTGGGAAGAATTGACATATTAGCAATATTGAGTGTTCTATTCCTGAAAATGGTGTATCTGTCCATTTATTTAGATCTTCCTTAATTTTTCTCAACATTTTTGTAGCTTTGAACGTATGACTCTTGTACATATTTTGTTATATTTATAACTAAGTATTTTATATTTTTATGCTATTGTACATAGTACTGAATTTCAATTTCCTTTTGTTCTTGGCTACCATGTAGAATTGCAGGTGATTTTTTTGTATGTTGACCTTGTATCCTGCAGCCTCAATAAACTCACCTGTTAATTTTGGTCGCTTCTATAGATGTCTTAGGATTTTCTACATACATGTGTCTGCAAATAGCTTGTCTGCAAATAGACAGCTTATCTCTTCCTTTCCAATCTGTACGGCTTTTATTTTTTCTTGCCTTATCACACAGGCTAGGACCTACATGTAGTACAATGTTGAATAGAAGTAATGATAGCAAACATTTTTTCCTTGTCTCTAAGGAAATGTCTCCATTCATTCTTTCACCATTCAGTATAATGTTAGCTGTAGGTTTTTATATAGATGCTCTTTATCTTGTTGAGAAAATTCCCTTCCATTGTGGTTTTCTGAGAGTGTTATCAGGGATGAATACTGAATTTTATCAAATTCTTTTTCTGCATCTACTGAGATGATCATGCGGTTTTTCTTTTTAGTTCTGTTTATACATTACATAATGTTGATCATCACATTGATGGATATTTGAATGTTAAACCAACCTTGCATTCCACACTAAGTTACAACATATTATCCTTCATACATATTACTGAATTCAGCTTTCTAAAATTTTGATACAGACTTTTACATCTATGTTTATGACAGATATTGATGTGTTCTGTAGTTTTTCTATGGTTCTTCTTCCATATCTTTTATTCTTTGTCTAGTCTCCTGTATCTTTACCTTGTTTTAGCATCAGTCTAATGCCCTCATAAAATGACTTGGGAATGTTCCCTCCTCTTCTATTTTCTTAAAAAGTTTGTGTAGAATTGTTATTAGTTCTTACTTATTGTTTGATAGAACTCCCCCGTGAAGCCATTAGGCCTAGATTTTTTTTTAGTAGGTTTTTAACTACAAGTTAAACATTTTTAATGAATATAGGGCTATTCCAGTTATTTATTAGATTTGGGGTAGCATTTGGTAGTTTGTGTCTTTAAAGGAATTTCTCTGTTTCATCTGAGGTTCATCTGACATGACATAAGATTATTCATAATATCCCATTGTTCTACAATTTGATTTCTGTAAGGTCTATGGTGATGTTCCCTCTTTCATCCCTGAAATTGACAATTTGTGTCTTCTCTCTTTTTTTTTCTTGATCATTCTGGCTCTAGATTTATCAGTTTTATTACAGAGAACCAGTTTTCAGTTTTCATTGATTTCTCTGTTGTTTTCTTTTATTTCCTTAATTTTATGTACGGCCTTTGTTATTTCCTTCCCTCAGTTTACTTTGCTTTTCCTTTTCTAATTTTTCATGTAGAAACTTAGATCACTGATTTTAGACCCTTCCTCTTTGCTGATATACACATTTAATGCTTTCATCGAAGCACTGCTATAGCTATTGCTCTCAAATTTTGTGTGTATTTTGGGGTTTTTTTCTGTTCAACTTAAAAATATTTTCTAATTGTCCTGCTGATTTCTTCTTTTATCAATGGATTGTTACTGAGAGGCACAGTGTTTAATTTCTGTATATCCAGAGGGGTTCCGGATACCTGTTATTGATTCTAGTTTAATTCCATTATGGTCATAGGATATACTCAATGATTGTTATAACCTTTATTTTTATTGCATCTTTTTTATGGTTCAAAATATGTGACTATTACGTGGGCACTTGAATGTGCATTCCATTGTTGTTGGGAAGAATGTTCTGTAGTGGTCTAATTGATAATGTTTAGATTTTCTACATTCTTACTAGTTGTTTGTTTGTTTTCTATTTATTCTATGAATTACCAAGAGAGAAGTGTTGAAGTCTAACTATAATTATAGATTTTTCCATTTCTCCTTTTAGTTCTATCAGTTTTGATATAAAGCATTTTAAAGCTCTATTATTAGGTATGTAAATACTCAGGATTGTTCTGTCCCTTTGATGAATTTTCCCCTTTATCAAGAAATGACCATCTTTATCTCTAGTAATACTCTTTTTTCTGAAATTTATTTTGTCTAATATTACTAACTTCTCCAGCTTTCTTTTTATTAGTGTTGCCTCTTTTTCCATCATTCCTGTGTCTTTATATTAAAGTTGGTTTCTTGTAGACAGCAGGTATTTTCTATTGATATTGTAACAATTTTTACAAACTTGGTGGCTTAAACCAATGTAAATTTATTATCTTATAGCTATTTGGGTTTTTTTAAATATTTTATTTATTTATTAGAGAGAGAAAGGGAGTGGAGGAGGAGCAGAAGGAGAGAATCTCAAGCAGACTCTGTGCTGAGCGCAGAGCTGATGCAGGGCTCAATCTCACAACCCTGAGATCATGACCTGAGCCAAAATCAAGAGTGGGACGCCCAGCCAACTGAGCCACCCAGGCACCCCATCTTATAGTTCTTTAAGTCATAAATCTGACATGGGTCTCAGGCTAAAGTGAAGGTGTCAGCAGAGCTGTGTTCCTTTCTAGGAGAAATTCCATTTCCTTGTCTTTTCCACTTTGTAGAGACCACCTAAATTCCTTAGCTCATGGCCCCCAGCAAGATTGCATCTATAACCACTCTTCCGTAGATACATCTCCCTCTAATTCTGACCTCTCCTGCTTCTCTCTTTCACTTTTAAGGACCCTTGGGATTACATTAGGCCTACCCAGATAATCCAGAATAATCTCCCTACTTTTCACTCAACTAATTAGCAGTCTTAATCCATCTGCAATCTTATTTATTCTTTGCCATGTAATCTAACATATTCACAGGTTCTGGGAGTTAGTACATGGACATAGGATGTACTTGCCTAATACATAGCATATAGCTGGGTCATATTTTTATATCAAATCTGACTATCTCTGCCTTCTCATTAGTGTTTCAACCATTTACATTTAATGTAACTACCAGTGTATTTGAGTTTAAATCTATAATATTGCTATTTGTTTTCTTTTTATTTGAGCTTTGTTTCTTTTTTGCTTTTTTCCCTTTTCCTGCCTTCTTTTGGTTTGGATTAATTAAATGTTTCTTATGAATCCATTTATATCCTCCATGAGTTTATTAGCCAGACTTCTTTATTTTTAGTGGTACTCTAGGGTGTATAACCTACACCTTCAAATAATGTCATCATAGTTTGCCTTCAGATAATCACAGGGGGCACCTGGGTGGCTCAGTCGTTAAGCATCTGCCTTCGGCTCAGGTCATGATCCCGAGGTCCTGGGAGCGAGCCCTGCATCGGGCTTCCTGCTCTGCGAGAAGCCTGCTTCTCCCTCTCGCACTCCCCCTGCTTGTGTTCCCTCTCTGGCTGTCTCTCTCTCTCTGTCAAATAAATAAAAATCTTAAAAAAAAAAAAAAAAAGATAATCACGGTCTACCTTTTTCCTCTCTTACCTCCATTCCTTCTGGAACTCCAGCTACACATGCATTATATATCTCTGTTATTATTCGAAGACTGGATAGAAAGGACTCCTTTACAGATCTCCAGAATTCTCTCTTTGTATGGCTCCCACTCTCTGAAGCTCTGTCCCATGAGTTCTAGCTGTCTCAGCCCCCCAAGTTCAAACTGTTTCTCTTCCACTCATTGAGACTACCTGGCTTTGTTTGGGTTCCCCCTTCCAGGCCTATAGCCTGGAAAGTCCTTGGGGCAATGAGCTCCAGTGACTGTATACGTGGAACCTCATTTGTCTCCCTCCTCTCTGGTTTAATAGCCCTATACTACTTGTACAATAATTGAAAAATGTTGTTTCATATTTTTGTCCTGTTTTCTAGTTGTTTATGACAGAAGGAAAAATTCTCATAGCAGTTAATCCTTCATGGACAGAAACTGATGTCTTGTCTTTTCTTATTACAGTTTGCCTTGACATTCTTTTATCTCACGTCATGGTAATACTTTAAGATTTTGAATTAGTTGCAGGGGGCTATGTTGTTCTCAAAGTATGGTCTTGGGCCTGGAATCTGCATTTTCACAAGGCTCTCAAGGGAGTCTTGATGGGGTAGCATTATGGAGGGAATACTGAATAAGTCCCAGTGCTACCACTTATTAAGTGTATAATTGTGGACAAGTGCTCTGTGCCTGATGCTGTCATAGGTGTTTTCAAGATGTGTAGCTCACCCTTGTCATTCTCAGAACCACTATGCATACCAAAACTGGGTTACATACCCTAATAGTGCTGTTTGTCCTTATTTCCTACTTGATTGTAAGCTTCCAAAGGACAGGAACAGTGTCTTGAGGTACCACTAGCATATAGTAATTAAATTAATTAGGTAATATTATTTTCACTATACAGATGAGTAAGCTCTGGCTCAGAGAGGTGAAACAACTTGCACAAGGTCACATAACTAATAAGAGCCTGATCTAGGAGTCTCTCTAACTCTAAAACCCATTCCTCTCCACCTCACTACTCTGCTAGATCTGTCTAATATAGGTCACAGTTTGCCAGGTGAATCATGCCCTGTGTCTTCAAGAAAAAGGACTATTGAAAATAACCACTTGGGTTTCTCCTTTTCCAACAATAATAGATCTGCAAAGAGGCATTTATAGTTACTGTTTGGGTTACAAGCAGGTCTCAGTTCTGCTTTAGCCTCTGGAAAAAATGAAAGGGAGGCACAAAAAAATTCAAATCAGTGATGGAGTAGTAACTCACCTAATATGCTTAACATGATACTAAAAAAATTTGGTAATCGTCATTCATCAGCATTTTTAGTTTCAGGCCAACTATAATATGGGGAAGAGAAAGGTGAATGAGAAAAGAGATTATATTTTCTGTCTTTTAATTACCCAGCCACCATCACCCCCCTACCACCATGCTCTTACATACAGACACCAAGTGCAGGACTTACAAAAAGCTGCTCTTAATAATAATTCTCAAGTCATTCATTCATTAAGTGTCAACTGTGCACATACTAGGTACTTGACTGTCCTAAAGGGAAGAAGACAGACGGATAAGGCCCCTGCTTATGTGAAGCTTAGATTCTGGAGGGAGAAGATAATAAATAAATGAACACCACACACAAGAAAAAGTCAAGTCATGACAAGTGCTAAACAAAGATCTAAAATGGGATAATGACGGGAGAATGATTAAATGTGGCTTCTCTAGAAGAAGTGATCAGGGAAGGCCTCTGTAGTTTAGTCGGGGCAGGGATGGGGGTGCGTTCCAAGAAGAAGCAAAGGATGGCACAAAAGGCAAAAACAAGGAATGGTGAAGGCAAATGAAAAGTTGAACCAACTGGAAACCACCAGACCTTTCCTCATCAAGTCCACTACTAATAAAATATTCATGATTAATAGAGTATGTTGTTATTTTGAACACATTCTTGAATTGGAGGAAGTGGTGTGAATGTAACATGGGAGCAAAACATTCAGGAAACATTTAGAAACTTAGAGACCTTGTACATTAGTTTCTCCCACCAAAAACATGCTAAAGATAGAAGAAAGCTATGAATTAGCAAACTAAGTGATGGGCTTGGTGTTTCAGGGATTGAAACAGGAAAACACATGGAAAGTGAAAAGGGGGACAGTACTGTGTGTTGGGTACTTTGGTAGTCTTTACACACTTCCCCTTACTGATTTCTCCCAAGGCCTTGCGAAGTAGGTGGTATTAAGCATATTTTACAGAGGTGCAAATTGAAGCTCCATAAAGTCAAAACATCTAGAAAGTATAGATTCAAAACTAGGCCCACCTGTTTCCAAAACTACTGCACCACCCATACAGGCCTTTTGTTTCTGAAATTGCCTTTCACACCATATTTTTCCAAGACCTCCATCCTCTCTTCTGCCATGGTGAGAAATCCTGGGCCGAAGCCAAATTTTAGCTCAGCCCCATTATCATTCTCCTGACTCAGTTAAGCGACTCTTTCCTATACCGTTAAGTTTTCAGAACAGCTTTCCGTGATGGGTCTTAGTGAACAGGAGGGCTATTAATGATGCATGTGCTTCCTGTGGAGACTGGTTGCAGGAGAAAAGGAGCATTTGGTTGTTTTTAGTGCCAAACAACAAGTTGCTGGAGAGGATGAAGTGCCTATTAGGCTTAAAAATTGTATCTACAATAGTCTAAATCACAGACGAATCCTTCTTAAAAGATTGTGAATACCGAGAACCAGGACAAAATATAAAAATTCATGACTTCTGCTCATCCTCTTATGTCAGGAGAGTTTCATTATTTGAATCTCAAACAATAGCTTGAGCTGCAGATAAAGAAAACCAATAATAATACACAGTCCTCAGCACTATTCATTCTGTTTTTGATCAAATGGCCCTTGATCCTTATGATTCCACACCTTTCAATCTACCCTAAACTAACATTTATCCGTTTCAAAGTCCCCAACCATAAATCAGCCGTAATGGAAGCTCTTCTTCTTGCTTTTATTGCAAGGATATATGCTCCAACCTTCATGTCTAAAGTGTTTACCTGGCTTTTTCATAGCTGACTCAGTAGAATGGAACCTTTTAATGCAACCTGCATGGCATGTGGTCACCAAATCTATGTGAAGTCTTCATAATTTTTGTGTGATTGATAGCATATTGCTCTTCACTGGTGAGGGAAACGGTATCTATTTCCTGCTTGCTTCCTTTTGTAGATATTAAGTTACTTAATCCATTTACTTTCGTGATTGGGACTTCAGAGGTAGAAATGTGAAGGAAAAGAGAAAAGCAACAAAGCTCAACAAATCTGTGCCTGACTCTTAGGCCTAGATGTTTTCCACTGCATGATATTACCTCCTGGAATTATAAAACCAAAGCTCCCTTTTCTGCAAAGTAACACAGTTGGGGGGAGGGGAGATAAAAAATCAATCAATCAATCAAACACCATAGTTTTAGGAGAAAAAGAGCCCCTTTCTTCAAAGGAAAATATAGCAGTACAGTTGACTTGCATGTGGAGCTTCCATAGCTCCGCAGTTTCCCAACTATTGTCCGTGGCCATCTTTTAGACCTTCAGACAACCCCTCCTGATCCTGCATCAGCTACCATCATCCTCAAGTTTAAATGCATTCATCTATCTATATTTCAAAACTTTCTCCCGACCTACTTCTTTCTATTTATTATGCCATTTCTCTCCAAAACGATGTATTTGAAAGAGTTTTTAAACCATGGTGTTATATCAGTTCTAGGTATTATTATTAAACACAACTCAAGACCTGTAAAAACCTTTCTCAGATTAGCTTTGTCTGCCCATTCTTTAATTCAGCTAAGAGGGCACCTCTGATCTAGGAAGGCACACATGTCTCAGAAGCTCAGAGATTAATGAGAATAAGAGATGAATGACTGCCTTAGGGAGTGTATAATCTGCTGGTTCCCAGCCCTACTCTCCCAGTCCACTTTCCTCATCTGCATCTACCATTTTCGCCACTTTTTGAATGTTTTTAATTGTTTCTTTTGTCATTTCTGTTACTAATCATAAACTCCTCGGGACTGTGTCCATCTGTTACCTTTAGCCAGAAAATCCGGGTAGTGTCATGCTATGAATCAAAACCATGAACATTGGGGGCACCTGGGTGGCTCAGTCATTAAGCGTCTGCCTTCTGCTCGGGTCATGATCCCAGGGTGCTGGGATCGAGCCCCGCATCGGGCTCCCTGCTCGGCGGGAAGCCTTGTGTTCCCTCTCTTGCTGTCTCTCTCTCTCTCTGTGCTAAATAAATTTAAAAAAAAAAAAACATGAACTTTGGATAAGCTCTTTATCTCTCAGCTTCGTTTTTCTCACTTGAAAAATGCAAATAACACCTACTATATACAAAGTGGTTGTTAGAAGTAATTTTAATGTACAAAGTAGATAATTAAATAATGGTTGCTGTATCATGTCACTCACTTGCTTTAAAAGAAGCCTTTAATAACACCTCTGTTGTCTTTCAAATAAAAGTAATGTCTCAGCCCACTATTGGATGCCCTCGAGGAAGACCCCAACCTACTTTGTCAGCCTTCTCTCTTTTGACTCCCTATACATTCTTTCACTCAAACCAAAAGTCCTACTCCCAAATACACCCTCCTCTTTCCATCATGAGGGCACACCAGTAGTACATCATCTTTTGAGCCCCTTATATTTTAAGAAAGTGTTTGATGCTTGCATATATTTTTGCTTACTACCTAATTTTGTTTAATATCTACTTGATTTTAGCGGTTAAGAACATAGCTCTAGAATCCAGCTCCTTGTTTATTTTCATACAGTGGCTCCACCAGTCATCTAGCCATGTGGCAGTGGACACATCATTTAATCCCTCACTATTCTTGCCTGTGAATGGAAATAATAATAATAGTAACTATTACAGTGAGGATAATAATATAACTATTATTGTGAGGATGCAAAATAATAATTCATGTAACTAACACAGTAAGCTCTCATTAAATATCAGCTGTTTTTATTATGAGAATTTCTAGTTGTTTTCTTCTCATTCAAGTCTGCAAGATATTTTACAAATGATGAGAAAGGTTAAGTGGTTCTTTCAAAGTAACAACAGAGCAAGTAATTGGAAAAGATGAGATTTGAAACCAGAGCTCTCTGACCCCAGAATTCCTACCTTCCCACCGCTTTATGTATATTGTGCTAATCGCTCTACCTGAAAAATGCCCTTCCTTATATCTAACTAAAATAACTTTCCCAGGCCCATCTCAGGTTCTGTCTCCTTCAAAAAGTCTCTTTGATTCCCATCCAAATGTGATGTCTTCCTCAAAGCCTCACAGCGGTGTGTCACTCGTTTGTACCCAGCATTGTGCTCCAGTGACTTATGTGCTCCATCATGAGATCTTGGACACCAGGGTAGGGGTTGCCCCTGAAACAGAGCACTTTGCCCCAATCTACACCCTGTTTCGTGTGAAGTGGAGCACTTTGCACCAAAGAGATATTTAATGAAGTCACTTGAGTTGAACAGAGGGTTGTTAAGGTCACAAATGGAAAATTCTCTCCAATCCAATCCAGGAATCATTTACTTACAAACACATCTTTATACCGGGTCCTGTAGTAGACACTGGGTTTAAAGAGATTAGCAAGGCAAAAACCCTGCCCTTAAGGAATTTACAGTTTGATAAAAGTGCTTTGAAACCAGAAAGTGATTTTTTTAATTGGAGGCATTATAATTAATCAGATGAATAAACACTTCAGTAATGCGAAGGAATTCTCATTTATTGTTCGTACAGATACAGTTGTCTCCTCCAGCTGCTGTACCAGTTTAGACTACATCGTCACCTACCTCTTCAAGCACATAGCAAAAGAGGGCAAGAAGCCACTTCGATGCAGAGAGGCTACCCAGGCCGGTCAGAGACTATTACATTTTATGCAGCAAAATCCAGATGTCCTACAGCAGGTAACTGGTGGTCGGTCACCTGACTTAAGAAACAGAGTTTCCCAAAAGCCAGCCTAGACCCTGAATATCTCTTAGAGCAAATGGTCCGGTCAAGACTCTTTATCAGTTATTCTCTAGGAGTATTTTCCCGGAAGATAGGATAGCACACTCGCCCCAGGACTACTCACCCTCAAGAGATCTCTTAAGTCGTTCATCTTACTCCAGTGAAGCTAGAATTCAAAGAAAGGATAGCTCTTCCAGAGGCCTGAAAGAAATAAAAGGCGAAGCCAGAACTAGAAACAGTCAAGCTCTGGTTTCTTTCTTGGAGCCTCTAACAATGTCTTCTGAAGTTTGCCTTGTGAGTACTCTGGTCCATCAGGAAACTGCCATTTGCTGAGCTCCTAGTCGGTGCCATACAGCTTGCTGGGAGCTTTCCGTTCATCATACCACAATTGGCATTCTTCCCATTTAAGATAAGAAATCAAGGTTCAGATAGATCATATTCCCCAGAGCATTTAAGTAATAAATAATAAAGCCACAACTTCTTCATTTTCAAATGTGTTTTCTGACTGGCTAATATGAGTTAGGTCCAAGTTTAATATTGTTTTTTTAAAAACTCACTTCTGCAAATCACAGTAACAGCATGCATAAAAATAAATAACACGTGTCGGAAATATTTCCAAGAGAATAATACCATTGTTCTATGGAGATACCATCACTATGATATTTTCCAGTTCCACTAACTTTGGAAACTTTATACTGCTTCCAGTTGTTTTATTTTGCCAAATTACCTTCATAATAGTTTGTGGTTTGCAAATGTAAACACTTCAACAAGGTTATTAGCCAACAAACAAGGTGCCTGCCACCAGCAGAAAGTATTACTCTGAGCAAAGAAATGATGAACGTAGAATGAGCCAGCCATAGGTGAGGTTTTCTTCCTGGCTGTCATTTTTTACAATTATTCAAATTAAATTATGTAAACTTATTTTGGGTGATGTCTCAGCCTGTTGTCTTCCTGGCAAGGAGGTGTGTGGTTAAGATTTTGTGTAGCTAGACAAGGTGCCGTTGGCCTCTAAGTATTTGATGTGACCCTGGAAGTGTTAAGGACGCGTCGGTGATACAGTAAAGAGAAGAGAAAGGTAGCACATGTATTGAGGACCTTCTGTGCACAAGCTGCAAGAGCCACTGAGACTCATAAGACGTAATTTCTCTCCTAAAGGTTTTATCAGGTGGGACAGAGATAACTGGTTAGTTACTAGGTAACTAACCACTTACATGATAATTTGATTAATATAGTGGTGACAGAGATTGACACACGAGGAGAGGACTTTCAGAGAACTCTTCTCATTTACACCCCCACAATAACCCTGAAATGTGGATATCATCACCCCCATTTTATAGGTGAATAAACTGAGACACACAGCAACTGGGAAGTGGAATGTGAACCAAGGTTTGTTTGACTCAAAAGCCCAAGTCCTTACCACTTACACTGTTGACTCTCAAGGGCCTAGTTGGTAGGGGTAAGATCTCAGATTCACCAGGAATGCCATTTCAAACTATACATTCTATTGAGATTTGGGTGTACCCCGCTTCCCGCCCCCTCCCCAGCTGCAGTAGCCTCTGGTACTGTTGGGAGTGTGTCATAGCCCTCCGGTGTTCTGCAAGGAGAAGGTTGAAAACCACAGATTTAGAGCAGGTAGCCAGTGGAGAAAAGAAATACCCATGGATTGGCCAGGAATCAGACCCAGCCCCCACCCCACCATGGCAAATGACAAGTCCCCCACCAAATCCTTCCTGCCGGCACTCAGCCTGATCACATTATTATCCCATAAAGTTTGGCAGAAACTTTTAAGTTGGTAGATTTTACCAAAATCAATAGGCTGTGATCCTAGACAGATACCATCAGACGGTGCAGAGCAAGTGATGTTGTTGTACAGGAGACGATCAAGTTTGTCTTCACTCAGAATTACCATGCATTTGTTGATTTAAGTAATTTCTGTGTGTTAATAATACTTGGTAATCCTTTGCTTTATAGCATATGACTAAGTAGTGATATATCTTTATTAACAGTGGAATACATTCTATTTATTTGGAATGTAGGCTTTCAGATAGCATTTTAAATATTAATGACTGGTCTCTGGTAGTCAGCATAAATATGATTTGCATTAGCACTAGGTTATATCATCTTGAGTGCCTCTGATGTCAACTATCGGGTATAGTAATATCTGACATCATCTCCTTAGGTCACTGACAACTTTGACCTCTATTCTTATGCACAGTTTCTGTCGTCTCAAAAGCTCTTTTGAATTGATTTGAAATTTTGACTCTTCCCTTTATGAGGCAGTAAAATTGATAATTATTCAGATGGGAACTGAGCGCTGAGTGAAAAATCAATTCTACCCGCTCTCTGCTGCGTATAAAATTACTTCTGAGTCGGCTGGACTGAACGGATGGCCAGAGTAAAAGCAGCAGGCCGGAGTAGTGGGAAGAATTAGCTGGACAGAGCTAATAGCCTGAAGGGATGGACTTGGAAAAGAGGGAGTGGGCCAGTTGGGGGTTATTATGAGCAAGGATGGGTCCCATTGATCATCTGTTTACATCAGCTTTCCAAGACCTTATAAATCAGCCCTGAAGAGCAGCAGAACTCGAGATTCGGCATCTTACCAGAGGGACTTTGTATTAGATTATTCTCATTTTCACACTCAGATGAAAAGTGAGCCATTGATTATTCATTGGTTGCCCATTAAATGCTGTTTTTATAGATGATTTGCCTATCACTGAAGGTAATGAACAAGGTGGCTGCTTTATAACTCGAGGTTTCAGTTTTCAAGGCATCTGTGTCGGTTAAGTAATGCCTAACCCTATTAAAAGGAATGGGTTACAAATTGCTTAACAGTGCTGAAAAACTAGACCCTAATGACTAATTGTGCTTGGAGTTTAGAGAGGGTTTGTCAGCTCTTTAAACTAAACTGATGCAATGATACTGCAATTATTTACTAGTTTGAGCTGTTTTTCCCCCCAACCTGGATATATATTGCTGGAAGCGTAATTGCATGAAGAGTGTCAGTTCCAAATTGCAAAAGTTTATGTCCTCAAGCTTCCGCAGCAAGCGAAGCGTGAACCCACATAAAAGGTTTTCCAGCCCCCTTGTAGGCCTTGTGATTGGTGTGCAACAGCCTGGGAAGCACATTTTAAGCGCCTCTCACCTGGAAATGTGCTTATTATGATCTGTTATGTGGTTTGAGATCCTCAGTGTTTTTAAAAATATTCTCCAAATAAGCCATCTTCCATAATCTGTAAACAAATCTAACTTTGCCAACATTAAATTTAGTCTGTTTGAAGATCCACTGTAATTAAGTGAAACCACTGCAAATAAGAATTATTGTCTCACCAGCATTCCTTGGACTTAGCACTTGAGGAGAACCCAGTTTACGTATATTAAGAGTAACTATTCCCCATGTGTTCTTATGCCATTAGAAAGATAAACTAAAATCTTAAGAACAAGCCAATAGTAACAGTGATTAGGCACAGATGGGCTACAGCAATTTGGAAAATTAAATTTCTGTATGAATTTTTTTCAGTTTTACCTCTGGTCATGTTAAGTGTTTGCCTCTTATATAAGCCATAGATCAGCTTTCATTTAGTTATATCACAGAGTGAAAGATTTGCCCAAATTAGGTAAATGGAGGAGTGTGTTTTATAGAATTAGAGGGGCAGTTCAGAGAGGTGACGGATTCTTTTTCAGATTATAAGAATAGGGCACTGATGCCGAATGCTTCTCTAAGTCCGAATTGCAGCTATAAGTAATGGCTCTGGAGAGAGGGGCACCTTCCGCAGAAGTAGAACAAGAACTCAGTGGTTGTCAGTATTACTGATTAGGTTATGCTGTTAACTTATTAACAAGGTATTTTTAGCAATTATATTCTCTAAAATCTAAATACATTGAAGGGACAAATAGAACATTTGGGTTTGAATTTATCTCACCCTCATCTATTTAACTATTCTGTATAAGTCAGCTATCATAAAACCCCCCAAAAAGTTCTCATTATGATTATCTCTCTCTTTCACTCCCTCCCTCCCTTCCTTCCTCCCTCCATCCCCCCACCCCCACCCCCAACCTGGCATTTAACTACAAATTGTGAAGAGCTGTCAGGAGCTATAAGAATCATACTTCAGTAGGGATGTGTGCTGAAAGAACATTCACCCTTTTCCTCAATCAGTCAATCAATGAAAATTGCTTTTGTATAGTGCTCTCCATGACATGCATCCCAAAGTGAATTACAGCAAGAGGGAAATCATCTGCTCTTTTTTCATTTTTGTGTTTAGATTGAAATGATACTGCTCAACATTTTGACATCCTATACAAGACATCTTTCATACTTAAGATTCCATTCCCTAATACTAAGTAGGAGAAAGTGTAGTCACATATTTAACTGATGTTGAGATTTTGGCCTATAGAACCTTAGCAACACTCTTAGCGGTTTCCCACTTAGTGGTGGGAAACACTTAAGCAGATGAAGTATATTCATGTTCTCTTATCCTCTTAAAAAATAATTAGCCAGATCGTCTAATGTTATTAAAGGCATTTCTGGTGGACCCTAAATAGAAGGTGTGCCCTCCACATGACCCATTAGCTCAGTCTGGTTGATTTGCCACTTTATTATCAAAAATATGGCAGTAGATTGGTACCCAAAACACACGCTGAAGGAACATTCACAACTAGATCAGAGGACAACATGGGTATAGAGGGTTTAAAGGAAGCCAGGGATAGGTCATTAGACACCAAAGTAGAAAGCAGGAACTCACGTTTCAGGACAGAACTGGTTTTTGCACGTGCTGCCACAATCTCAGTTTTCTTCACGGCACTCTGTGCGTGGACTATGTATTTATTTCTAGAAAAAAATGATATTGGCAAAATATAAGTGCTTACTGTGTGCAGCTTAAGCTTTTTACGTATGTGTGTAATCTGATTTCATCATCACAGTATGTCTGTGAAGTGGTGGTATTATGATAGCCATTTTCTAAATATAGAAACTGAGGCACAAAAAGATTAAGTAACTGACTTGCCCAAGGTCACACATAGTAAGTGGAAAAACTACAGTTCTGGCCTGTTGAACTCCAGAGTTCACATGCTTAACCACAAAGCTATAGCTTGTTGACGGCTACTAATCTGAGGTGGTATGTATGTTTTCAGCACTCACACTGAGGCAAGCTGAGCTTCCAGTAAGTCCCACTGGGGCCATCCTTAAGGTAGAATGATTTAGAGCAGTTATCCTATACTCCAACTTCGTGTTGCAGCCGGGATGAAACAGATGGGCAGTGACCCAGCGAGGCGGTGGGCAAGGGAGAGGGAGGTTGCTTTGCCAGCTGGTACAGAGAGCCTTGTGCTTCCCACCTTCACTGAGGCAGAGAGAACAGACCTTCCTCTCCCCTACCCTACACCCACACCCAATCAGTAATTCTGTTGCCAGACACTGAGAGTATAAAATGGGAGTGGGACCTGTATCCTCGAGAAGGCCGGCAGAGTCTAATAGCATCACTGCCTCATGATGTTCCTGTGTTCCTTTCCTTTAATGTCTTTGAGGTAGCTCTTGAGGTTTGTTCCAACCTCGTTTTTCTCGGATAGAGGCAATATGGCAGCTGTGAAATGAAGATGGGGAAGCAACAGGTGCTCTCTCTCCGTCCCCCGTACCCAGTGCATCTCTAGGCTTCATCGTGACTCTCACCACTGACTCATCAGTATAGAATACCAGTCGTCACCTCTTTCTAGTTGCAAACAGCTTCTCTTCTCTAAAGGAAGCTGCTTCTGCTACTGGGTGCTGTTAGTTCTTAAGGGCTTCTCACGTTGGCAAGTCTCAAAGTGATACCTTTGAGCGTCCCTCTCCCTATCCTTTCCATTCTACAAACTAAGATGCCTACAGAGCCAAGCAGAAAACTTGAAACTTAGGAAAGCAACCCAAGTTGAGTACACATCCCGGTCCTACGGGGGCAGCCTCCACACAGGGCCAGCTCATTCTTGCCCTGTAAGAAGGTACGACCCAATGTTGGCAGCTCTATTGAGATTACCTCTCCCAACCCCAAAGAGAACCAGAAATCCAGGTTTTTTGATGTTGGCCACTGATTGAAAATTTAAAACAAAACAAAAAAAAGAGAACACTCTGCAGGCCAGCACGGTAAGTCTGGTTACCAGTTTTCCACCAATGTATTATGTAGTCCTAGAGGTTTCAGAACCAAGATCTCCCAAAGCATGATCCCTGATACTTCTCATAGCCATCCCATGTGGGACTGCTGATGTTTTAATAATTTTTGAAGCACACTTTTTTGATTACTTGATTAAAAAGGATGCTGTTATTTTGCTCTTACATTTGATTCTATACATAGGTGTCTATTAAAATTTAAAGAGGGCATTTATTTACATTTGGGTTGTGTCTTTGCATGCAGAATGGATGCAGTCAACAGTCAAATGAAACTCAGTTAACACCTCCCAAACATTTTTTTTAATCTTCAAAATAACCATATTTGAGTAAGTGTGTGTGTGTGTGTGTGTGTGTGTGTGTACACAATCTAATTACTAAGGATCAAATCAGAATATATGAGAGGACCAGGGTTGGACAAAAGTATCTAGGTAACAGCCACATAATAAAAGTCCAGATGGCAATAAAACTCTTGAATGATGAGTTTGTGACCACCACCCCTAAAGATCAGTTTAGAAAGTTAAAGTATATAACTTTAAAAAATAGAAAAACTATGTTTCTGTTTTACTAAAATGGCATCTTATCTGTGATATTATAAAATCATTGATCCATCTGTAAAAGGATGATTCTAGTCCAAATTTTTTGTTATATACCCTATTTTGCCGTTTTGGTTATATTTTTGTTATGGAAGTATTTGTTGAATGACTGTTTCAAGTATAACCAAAAAATGGTATTTTAAAACAGAAAAATTGGTTAAAATAAAAACCTATTCTTAATTTATGAATCATCAAATTATCATCAGAACTGTAATATCTGTCTTTAACAGAGTACCTTTTCTTACCAAAGATCACTTCAGGCTTGATACTTGTCTCAGCATCTAGCAGAGCCTGACACCTTGTAATGGTCAGTGAATGTCCGCAAAACAAACCCCCCAAAATTCATTTGCAGAATTACAATCCGCAGGCAGTGACTTTAGGTTTCAAAGCCAGCATGGTCATAGACTGCTACATTATAAACGAAATGGGAATGCTAAGAGGAGATTACACCTTTATATATTATATAACGATCCTGCTGAAATTCCACAAGAAAATTTCATCCTAAACATGGGTGAAGAAAGAAATAAGCACTTCAAATATTGTTCCTAATGGTTAACAGAACAGAGAAGTGTTTTGTTGGGTTTTTTTTCCCCACTAGGACATGTGTTTTTCTACCTCTAAGCACAGTTTAAAGATGTAATCCATTGATAGCATAACTTGCCTTATTAATTGAAAGGGATGGAATCCACCAGATGTAGCCCAAACCAGCAGAGAGTTGGGTGACTAAGCAACAGCAGAGACACCATATTGAATGAGCCAGAATTCAGTCTCCAAGTCATTTATTTCAACCAGTGACAATACATTGAAGCTCCTGTGCCTCAGCAGTGATTGATGGTTTAATATCATATATAATTTTTTTTAATGAAGGAAAAACCATTTAAATATGTTACCATTTGCACTAGTATTCTCCTATGTACATAACTGCATTTAATCATTATGGGGATTGTTTTTATACTTGTGTAATTTGTATCCAAGAAATAACTGTCAAAGCCATCTCACGCTGTTGCTGGAAATGGTACAGTGTGCTTCATACTTGAATAGATTCATTCTTCCCTGCACATAATTAAGAGTGTTGGAGCTTTCCCTGCCACCACATAGGAATTCCATGTTTACATCTCTGAGAATGAAAAATTAGCCACAATGTGCTTTTTCAAGTTCCCGTTTTCTGGGGCTATGATATTTAAGTACCTTAGTTCTGTAGCAGTGTATGATTTGAAGAGTTTGATTTTAAGACTTTTAATATTAAAATACATAATAAAATTTTATTATCTCATTACAAGAGGGTTTAGCCTCTTATTAAAGTTGCTAAATCAGGCCTAGATTAGCATCATAATAACACAGTTTGACATGGAATACTCAAAAGTCAAGTTCGAAGGAAGGGACGGGGTTTTTTGTTGTTTTAGGGGGTCTTCTCCTCCGCCCACCCCTTGCACAATGTACCAAGGATGAAATGCATGTATGGAAACAAACGAGGAGCAATTTGGGACGCTGGAGAAGGAGTGGAGGTGTCAGCCTGGGACAGTACCCTTAGGCAAGGCAGCTGGTATATGTAGCCTTTTGTTTATCTGCTACTGGTTTATGGAGCCTGTAGGCCAGCACCAGAAACAATCACTCCTACAGGGTCAGCTGCTGGTCAGAAGCAAAGTAAGAAAAGACCCCGCGTTCAGACGCGCGGCCGTAATTTCTGTAGAACTGGCACCTGCTACTGGTGCGCAGCAGGAAGGTGAAGGGTCAAAGAGGCAGTTGTTCAAAACTCCAGAATGGCTTAAAGGGACTTGTAGATTAATCTGCTTTATTAACTTCTGTGTATTAGATAACTATTGCTGTGAATGACAGTACATCTTTTTTAATAAGTCGCATCTCTTTCTCTTTTAAATTAGCTTTTGAGTAATGAATATTAAATAGAAAGCATTTCAGGGGTAATTAAATGAAAACAGAATGATGTCATTTTACAATTATATTTGTATGTTTATAGAAGAGGGGAAGCATAATGTTTTCCGGAGAGCTAAAAAAAAGAAAAAAGAGCCAGCTCTTCCTAAAGAAGAATTTGAAATAAATAAGTCACGTGTCCATTAGCCTTTGTGTTTAAACTGAAATATATAATGTAGTTTGTGACTTAGCGTCAAGTCACTGGATGCTAGTGGCTCGATTCGGCATTCCCAGGGGCTCCAACTATTTTCTTTATGAATTAAAGTGACTGCAATCTGTCACTGGTGTTTTATCTACAGTTTAGCACAGTCCGTTTTGCTGTGTAGTCCTAGCAGATGTTCTCAGCATAGCAAAGGAGTTGTAAAAGATGAACAACGGCCATATCTTTTCCTTCACATTCATGTAAAACAGAGAACACTGCATCTGGAAAAAAAGTGCAGAGTTTTACACGGATTTCACCCAAAATAATTAGGCATGCTTGATAACAGATCTCTCACCCAGTATGGCAAATGGCAAACAAGTTGGTTTTTAGCCTCTTCATTAGTGGTGATTGTCATAATTGGCTATCGTTGTAAATTAAAAGTTCCCTAAGTGTATCCTTTTTTAAAGCCTCTGCAAGGAAAATTTCTAATCCATAGATTAAATGCTGACATCAACTCTGAGGAAGTATCTCACAATCGGTGTTCTTTTTTTTTTTTCTTTTTCAGAGAGAGTGTGTGCAGGGCGGGGGTGGGGTGGGCAGAAAGAGAGGGAAAGAGAGAATCTTAACCAGGCTCCATGCCCAACGCAGGGCTCCATCTTGGGACCCTGAGATCATGACCTGAGCCGAAATCAAGAGTCAGACGCTTCAGCGACTGAGCCAGCCACCCAGGCACCCTCACAATCTGTGTTCTAAAGGGATGGTTTTGTCTGCTCTCAGAAGTTCTGCGGATGACATCTGCCTTTTTATGCTGACACAGCGCAGGGAGCAGCATTTAGCCATATTTCACAAACAGAAGTCATTCAGGATTAGCACTCCCACATTTTAACACAAGCGCAGTCTTCGTGCTCTGAGCAGTGTTTCTGTGACATGTGAATATGACACCTGAGACTGTCTTCCTGTGTCATACCCAAGCCAGCCCAGGGCTCACCAGAAGGATCCTACACTTGTACGGATATCACAAAGAAGCTGATTAGCTGGACCAGAAAAGATTGAGTTAGAAGTGTTTCCTTACCCTACCACTCCAAAGTGAAAGAACTTCCACACCTCCTCCTTAAAGATCTAGACTTTTCCTCCATCCTGTAATAGAAGCTTTATTTCCTGCAGGGTCGCTAAGACCTAAGAGGTCACTATGGAGGAGCAACTTCAGACGCAGACAATGGTGGTGATGAATGGTTATGATGGAAAAGAAGTAGAAATAATTATCATATGCTAGGCTCTGTGCTAAGTACTTAAATATATATATTTCTCATTTGTATTTATATTTGTATTCGTAAAGTTTCACTACTTTGGGAGGCAGATACTCTTTTCTACATTTTGTAATTAAAGTATCATAAGTGCAGCTTCAAGAAGCCCGGTAGCCCAGTCGCTGTCGTAACAGCTTCTAAGTAGCAGAACTGTGTCCTCTTAGCCACTGTGCAATACTACTTGGAAATGACCTAGAGACAGGATTGGTAGGGCAGGAGGGGGCAGGGTGGGACTCACAACATTCATTCATTTATAAATCCTTGACTGAGCCAAGGGCCCTTCCTTTGAGAACTGATTAGACAAGAGGTAAGCACTTGATCCAGATTGGCTCACTGAGTCCTCTTCCCTAGACTTAGGAACTGGCATTTAGAAGATGTGGGTCGGCCTCTGGTCTTCACTTGACCTGAAAAACCAAGAGCCATGTGGCACCTGTCCCTGCTGCCTGCCCAGAGAAGTAGCCAGTCGACAGCAAGAGGAAAAAGCACCAGACATGCTGGGAGGGTCTTGAAGGAGACCAGCAGCCCCAGAGGGAGACTGAGAACGATCCCACCGGCCTTCCTGGGGCAGCCTTCCCAGCCACCGAGAGACCCATATACACTGCCTAATCCAGGGATCCTTAAGTCACCCCTTTTAGGCCTGACTTTTATCTGTGGCAGTTGCTGTCCTCACAGCCAAAAGATTCTTGACTCAGGGAAGCATGAGGACAAAATGGACCAATGAGTATAGACTCACCTAACACAGAGAAGGTATTCAGTAAGTATGTAAAATTTGAAAAACAATGTATAGGTACCAGTAACTTTTTTATGTCCCTAAGGAGAACATATCCCTGCTGTTCATATGTATAAAGGCGAAAAGTGTCCTTTCCAGGAAATCCCAAGGCCGTGACTTCAGCCAGATTACCTAGGTCTTCCTAGTCCCACACGTGTGTTCTGCCTTTCTTAGAGTTCTCCGTGTGACACGCATTCTCAAGATCGCACACCCTCACTGGGGTGGGGGTGGGGAGGTGCAGGTACGGTGTCATTTGGATTTGATTCTTGGCGCCAAACTGACTTCTCCTCCCTTATTCTTCCTATGCACTCCAGGCATCACCTTGTGATGGCAAGAATGAGAATAAGCTTTAGGACTCTTTCCATTGACATGTCTTCACACCTCATGTTTCCTCTGAGTCTCACAGAAACTCTAGTTAGCAGTAGGGCCAATATGGTTTATTTTCTGAACTTGGGAGTATAGGTACGTCCACAGATTCAGTCCACAGTACCTGTATGGGACAAGTAGGCAGAGATGCAGAGGCAAAGTCACAGAGCCAATAAACAGCAGTACTGAGACTCCAACTGAGGCTTTGTTGTCTCTAGATCTCACATAGATTTTACCTTACCAAGGCATCCCAGGGCTTTAACCTGCTCTCCTCTCTTGGCATTTCTCCCACCTTTATCTCTCCAAGTGGCGTCGTGAAGGGTATGAGAAGCTCTGTGAGTTTCTTGAGGGAATGGCACTGTGGAAAGTGAGGGTCAGCTTCCTGAAGGCTTGATTTATTCATTTTACAGTTAAAAAATCACTGGTTTTTCACATACTTGAAGGGTAAATAATGGGAAATTTTCCCAAAGCATGTGAGTGTGTGCCAGAGTTGTGAGCTGAACTTTCATATTCATTTTGTGTCTTAATTCTTGGAAAGTTTAACCAGCAGCAACCATTGGTGAGGCTATGAGCCCATCTGGTATGTTCAAGAAAACTTCTTATTTGATTACAGTCTGATCACTACTTACAGAACAAGGTTAAGGTTCCCTAATCCTCTGGCCTGTCATGAGTTACTGCTACCTTGTAAGCTTTGTACCCAAGAATAACTCTTGCATGTTAATTCTTCATCCCTTGTCATGCTTAGGAAAATACACACAGTGCTTTCAGACGGACGAAATTCCGTCCTTCTTTCAGAATCGTTTACTTGCAAATTCTGTATTTGTTAGGATTTTCTGCTTTACTACAATCAGAGCAGATTTTGCAGTCAACATATCTGGCTTTGAATACTTCTAACTGTGTCCTTGGGATAGTTACTTTACCTCTTCAAAGATACCAGCACTTCAACCAGGGCAATTCTCAGCCTTATTGGAACTGGCCCCCAGGATCAGGTAGTTGAGCTGGTCCCTCCTGAAGTCTCATGCCCAGACTCCCCAAGACTTTAGCCAAGACCCCTTGCCTTAGCTCTTTCCCATTCTGTCACTCCTCAGCCTACCCCATAACTCGGAACATCGCCTCCATGGAAAAGAAGAACAATTCAAGTGCATACTTAGTTGAGGTCATGTGAATAAGGAATGTGAAGTAAACTGCCAAGAAGGAGCGATGAGAAGTGCAGGGCCTGGAGAGAACTCTCTCAGGCCCCAGAGAGACCCACCAGAAAGAAGATCCTAAGCAAGAGCTCTGTGTTAATGCCTGTACTTAATGTGGCATCTAGTTTTAGATAGGACGAAGAAGTTCCACTCAAGGAACTAAAAGCGTCAATTAGAGTTAAGTGCATTTAGGGACGATTTCTCAGAGACCCTTTAGGATTGGAAGGAAACAACGTGATGGGTGGGCAGTAAGAGATTGATAAATACTTGGGCTCCAGGAGCTTCTTAAGGCCACGAGGACCACATTTTTTTCCATTCTGTACCACAGTGCCTGGCCCATAGTAGGCGCTCAGTGAGTCTGTGAGCATTGAATACGTGTGAGAAATGAGGAGGGAGAGGAAAAGAAGGAGGGAGAAGCCCCTGGCACGGCACCCGACACGTAGTAGGCACTTAGTACGTATGTGTTGCCTGTGTGCACCTGCACATAATGAGAGCCAGTAGTGGAATATTAGTGACTGGAAACCTGTGTGCAGATGAAAGAAACCTGGCACGTCACGAGAGGGGCTCACAGCCTCAGAGCCCTCCAGAGGCCTGGCCTGTTTTGGAGTCTGCAGTTGAAGGGAGCAATTCTGGCCGCAGCAAATGATGTGCTCTTATCCCACAGAAGAAGCAAACCCTCCCTCCGCAACCCCATCTTCTTCCTGAGCCCCCTGCATTACAGAGAGGCTGGAAACAAATTGACAGAAACCTGGAGGAAAGGAACTCAAGTGATTTAGGAGAATTGAAGGGCTGGCTTATGGGGCCAGATTAAAGAAGCTAAATATGTATAGCTTGCCTAAGTGACAACTAAATGGGGCATTTGATAAGTCTATAAATACTTGGAAGATGTAAATGCCAAGGAGGAAAGGGAATTACTTAGCATGGCAGAGTGGACTATTGGCATAATGGGATAGTATTAAGAAAGGGAAAATGAAGGTTGAACATCAATAAAAAGCTTCCTGACAAAGAGAACCGTTCCTGACAGGGGACACAATTAAGTTATGCGCTGCGGGCCAAGGGAGGTAATGGCAGGTGCCATTTCTCAGGGTACTGGCCACAGAGCCAGCAAAGAGGGAGCCGAGATCCACCCCGACTGAGGCGCAGGGGCCAGGCAGGTGACCTATGCCTGTGGCCTCCTGATCCTGGAACAGGAACAGAGCTGCATCCGTCAGATGGATTGGAAGTCAGACTGCCCAGGCCTCCTAAAGGGTCGGACCATCTGGAGAGGGGCTCTACTGGCGGTTTGTCCTTCTTCGGTGTCACCGCCAAGTTCATTCACCTTGAACGGCACCCCATTGCCCGCAAGATAAGGCCCATGTTTTGTAGCACCCGTCCCTAAGCCCTTCAGGAGATCTGGCCCCTGCCTACCTACTCAGCCTCCTCCGCCTCCACCGCCCCCTCCACACCCTCTCCAGGCCCACAGAACTGCTCGCTGTCCCCCAAATATGTCCCCAAACCTGTGCACCTGCTCGCCCTTCTCCCACCCTGTGTGCCTGTCAGACTTGGCTCATTCTCTCCGACAGCTCCACATGTCACCTGTGAAACCTTCCTCGCCTGGCCCCCACCCGAGGCAGAGCTCATCAGCCACCTCTGGTCTCTTAAAGCCTCCCACGCAAGCTTCTGTTTGTGGCACTTGGTATGCTGTGCTGCCATGGCTTATAAACTGTGGATCTCCTTCCCTACTTGACCGTGAGCTCTTCTGAGGGCTGGGACTGTGTGCCTTGTTCATCTGTATGTCCCCAGGGTGTGACACACAGCTTGGCACAAAGTAGGTGGTCAGTAAATGTCTGAATAAATCAGGGAACCGGGTTCTGTTCCTGTCATTCCTTAGGCTTCCTATGTAATTATTAGGGCAAAAGAGCTTCCAAATCTCAGTAACTCTGAATCATCTCCTTGGCCTCCTGGCCAGCACTCTCTGCCATTTAGACGACTATAAATAAAAACCCTCAAATCTGAAAGGCAGCATGCTGTCCTCTGTGGTTTAAACATAAACTCTAGACTAATCTTTAATGGAAAATGCTTCCGAGGGCCCTGTGAATGTGCCACAAAAATACTTTTTCTCCCCACACAAAATCATTTGAACATAATAAGTAAAATAATCCTCCACTGTTGGTTATGAAGATTTTTAGGTCCATCTAACGATAAAGCCCTTCAGGAAATCAGGGAGAATGTAGTGACAGATGAGAGACAATGAAACATTGAACCTCCTACTGTAAGGATAATATATTTATTATGAAATACAATATTCATTGCACTCTGCTTGGATGACTGCACGAGATGCCCTCGTGCCATTATGCCTGATATCGCTCTGTTTTGAAATACGATATTCATTGGGAAATGTTGTGATGACCGTTCAATAAAGTAGCATGCTGTTGCCCACTCCCTTCCCTGATTCTCAGTGGCCTCGGTTAGAGTTTACTTTATCGCTGAGTATTTAACATAGACGTGTGCTTGTAGTCTCCGTCATGCCTATATACATCCGCCGGCTGGGGTTCATCTCACTGCTCCTTATTTCCCAAGTTCACTGTTGGACTGTTGGCTTGGGAGACAGCAGCAACCTCCCCACCGCCCTTAGCTCTGCAGGGGCCATCTAGCACCCAGCCCCTTCTCTCCACGGGCAGTCCTGCATTTGAGGCCATGCTCTTAAAGCTCTGACTTTATCTACAGCTTCAGGGGCAGGTTGTGTTTCTTGGAAGGATTTCATTGCCTGGGAAGAAAATGGGGTATGCACGCAAGGCTTCTGACCGCTCCTCTCTGTCTCTGCTACCAGACTTGCTGGGGCCCTCACCGTCTCTGGGCTGGACTTTTGCAGTAGTATCTAAACATGCCCCCTTGCCTCCAGTACCGACGCATCGTTGCCTTGCTCTGGTCTCCCATCAGTCATCGTTCTAGATCCCAGAGCTCAGCATTATTCGGAAATCCTTTGAAGGCTACCCTTTATGCACTGGCCCAAACTCGCTTCTGCATTTAGCATGACAGCACAGGCCTTTTAGAGCCTGGACTCAGCCCAGCCTTCAGCTCCCCGCCCTCAGCTCTGCTCCTTTCTACTCAAAAGAAGGGGCTAACTGTTCCTCAGATATCCCAAGCCCTGTCTGTTTTGTCCTTTCTCCTTTTATTTCCTCTTCCTGATACATCCTTCTTCCCCGGTGATGCTTATATGCATCTTCTAAGGTTCAAGCTAAATATCACCCATCCTATGAAGATAGGCTGGTCTTTTTAGGCAGAATCATAGCACGTGTGCCCCCTCTCTCTTGAACTTGTACACATATTTGCTAATTTAGGAACCCCCAGGGGCTAGGAGAGGCCATTAGAGGTTCTAGAACCTGGCTGTGTGGCTGTCATTCATTCGGGAATAAAAATTAGAGGAAAATGGCTTTGGAGGTGAAGGCTCTTCCTCTACATATAGATTTTCCCAACATTCCCACCCAGAGGAGACATAGATGACGTTTTTCCGAGCGATGCTGAATTTTTACGTCAAATGGGGAAAGTGTTCTGTTTGATGCTGGCAAGAGAAGAGTGAGAAAGAGTTTCCCAAATAGTGCTGAGTGGCAAGCCCTGCAGACTCCCAGTGCCCCAGGTTTTCTGGTTTTATTTGAATGCAGCAAGCTGCTTTATGAGATCTGCAGCCACTTGAAATATGATTTACTACTCGTAAAAAGTTTCAAATGGATAATGAAGATTCAAGAATGAGACTCACAGTGTAGCGTAGTCAATTTTGTTGCTCTTGCTCTCCAGTACATCTCTGCCATTGAAATGAATTATTTATTATAATTTATTTCAACCATGGAAAATAAAACTGTTTTCATTGTGATGTGTGCTGTAACGTTCAGAGTAGACACATTACATGCAGTACTCTCAATTAATTAATCCTGAAGTTTCGTTCCAACTTCATCTTCTTTCGTATAAGCCAGGAGACTGGCAGGTAATTCTTTCCCCAATAAACTATGATTAAAATGAATGTTTTCAGAACTAGGGGTAATGTCGGTAATGGAGAAAATTGAAACAACAGCAAAACTGGATGTGTATTTCCTTAGATTTTACGATGGATGGAATGGATGGAAAAGTTTTTTTAATATCCTGGGCGATTTATCACTTGGAGAAAAAGCATCCTTAAGCTTCGTGGAGGAGAGGGTGGAGGAAGAGAGTGCTGGTGGTTTAGATGTGGAAATATTCACTGCTAATATATAACCAGCTGAGTTAACCAATCCTGCAATACCTTTATTGGTAAAAAAGATGTTTTTCTTTTCTTTGCTTTGCTTTTTTTTTTAACTTCGAGAGCAAAGCTAGCATTGTGCAAACGCCAAGTAGGGAGGACTCCCAAATGATTTTCCAAAGGAGAGCGGGTCACCCATAATTGATTGCAATCTTGTTTCTTTAAAAGTAAGAGGCTCACGGGTGCCTGGGTGGCTCAGTTGGTTAAGCGACTGCCTTCGGCTCAGGTCATGATCCTGGAGTCCCAGGATCGAGTCCCGCATCGGGCTCCCTGCTCAGCAGGGAGTCTGCTTCTCCCTCTGACCCTCCCCCCTCTCATGTGCTCTCTCTCTCTCTCTCTCTCAAATAAATAAATAAAATCTTTAAAAAATAAAATAAAATAAAATAAAAGTAAGAGGCTCACTGCATCTTGCATTTTGTTTGATTTTTTTTTTCATTTAAAGTGCTAAATACTTGCTACTAGTATGACGCTGTAAAGACACAATAAGAATTTACGAAAGCGCTTAATATGTACAGAAATTAGAAGATTTAATGTAACATAGATGGTGGGGCTTAGTTAATCCAGGCAGGAAAATATATGCTTATTTGTCCATTGCTTTCATTTTTCATAACATTCCACTAATATCACATCAGTAGACGGCAGACGAAGAGAACAATTGATTCCTTTTCCCTAAAGATGACTAGTATCTAATTTGAGGAGGATCACATTTCAATATCTGCTGTGCACGTGGCCTCAGGAACAGCACTCGGTAATGACAGCAAGTCCCTTACTTCCACAAGCACTGAAAACCTGGAAGCTTTCCTCCTTCGGCAGCATTCAGATCTCCATCCTGGGCATGGGGCTCTGGAGAAATTATTGTGGAGTTGGGTAGAAGGTTTCTCTGCTTTTTCAGATCCGACTGCACTCTCCCGGCAATCCTGTTTTTGTTTCACTGTTTTTAACTAGGGCCAGCCTTCCCCCTGCTGTCTTACTGGCCTTCTGAAAGGCCATTTACGTATGTACACCAAGAGATTCCTGAGACTCAGGACCAGCTCTTCAGTTTTGGGTCCATTTATCATTGGTCGTTCCTCAAAACTTCACCAGCTCGTTGTATCAAAATCAAGAACAATCTAGCTTGACCAGAGGTGCGGAGAATTGTGTATTCTACTCCTCTTCCCATTAAGGCCCCTTACCTCACCGATTAAGACACCTCCTTCTGCAGACATGCCCTCTTGCGCACAGCCCTGACCATCCTTGCTTTGTCTTCCTCCCCTGTCCCCCCACTTAGATCCAGGCACAGGGAAGCCTCATCCAGGGCCTCTCGCCTTTTCTCTGGCTGTCCTTCCTTTGTCAAAGCAAAACCTCCTTCTCAGGCCCTCTTTCTACCACCTTTCGGACAAGACCAATTGCTCTTGTCCCGTTCCCATTTTCCCTTTCCCGGGTCAGCAGGCGGCACAGTCGCAGTACGCCTGACATGCACACGACCCCGAAGAGGGAAGAGCTGGGGTCCCCTCACTGTAGCCAGGCTTCGGGCCCTGCGCTGTCAGGGCTCATGGCGTCGCTCCAGCTCCAGGCTTTTGTCTGTCTGATACAGGCCGGGAGCAAGAGGGAGTGTTTGAGTTTTTTCATCTAGTTCTTAGAACTCTGTGGAATGGTTTTTAGTTACATTATTCAGTAGGCTCTAAGAACGCTAACAGTGAAAAGCGTTCACCTTGTAGGGAATGTTGTAACTCAAAGGAAATTAGCATAATTTACTAATGTTTTCAATGATGTTAATTTAAATTACTGTGTACATGGTACTTTTGGTGGGAGGGAAATTGTTATTTTTAGAAAAACATTCAATGAACCATTTTCCAGAGACAGTCTATTAATTATGTCTACTGTTGTTCATCTTGAGAGTCTGAAAATCTGTTAACCACATTTCTAGAAGCGTTAGGTAGGAGGCAGGAAGGTCTGCAAACTCTCCAGGAATTGCTGCCCTGGATTCTCATTGTGGGGATTCCAGCAGCTGCCTGACTCTTCGGCAGGTGGCACGGTGGCTGAACAGAGGGGATGCGGGTGGGCATCGGATCCGGGAGGCCCACTGAAGGTGCCAGAGTGAGGCGTGGCCGGAAGCGAGCCTCGCCGCCCACACCGTCAGGGCCCCAGCAGGCTGCGGCAGGAGCCAGACACGCTGCTGATGGACTCAGCACCGCTGCAGACTGGCAGGCAGCAGGCTGGCGTTGAGGGCGCAGCCATGGCCTCCGGACCCAGGCAGACCCGTGCGCGTATCTGAGTTCTCCCTCACTTCCGGAGAGCTGTAGCCTGATGCCTCGAGCAAGTAACTTCCTGCTCGGGACCTCAGCTCCGTAGTCTACAAAGTGAGGATAAGGCCTGCTTCAAGGTTAGCTGAGGGTTAGACCCAGCACGTGCCGAACAGGGTGCTGAGCACCCAGAAGGCTCTCCATAAGCGGTAACTGTTAGGACCGTGGGCAATGAGAAGACTCACGGGGCACGGCCTTTCCTGGGTGCCCCTGCTGGTCGGTGGAGAAGACGGTGCGTCAGCCTTCAGCCTTGGTAGCCCCCACGAGGGCTCTGGCTGCTGGCCGGAGGGACACCGGCGGCTTAGGAGAGTTCTCAGGCTCTGCACACAAGGGCAAGATCCTTGGAAATGAACAGTGTATTAATTTAGATATTTACCCATTTCAGAGTTTAGCCAGAGATTGAGGCCAGAACTCTCTGTTTTTTATATGATCCCCTTTCAAAATGTTCTTTAGCTCTGTATACTTTCGCTCTTGATAGTTCATCCATCCTTTCTCATTCATTCATGTACCCATTCTTTCATTCAGTCGCTATTTCCCAAGCCTCTGCTGTGGGCCAGAGACCATGCCGGGCCCTGGGGATACAGCAAGCAGGCCCTCGTGGTCTCAGCGCCCAGGAGTTTATAGACTAGTCTCACTACCAGTCATCAGCCGGCACTCACTGGGGCCGTGTGACTCCCACCATCCCGCTCTACCCAGCTTCTAGAGCCACTGAGCCTCCAACTCCCTTAGAGTACATACTCGCCATCTAGCAGCAAAGCCTTCAACACAAGTGCCATCTTTGCTTATTCTACATCAGCCGGAGATAGAACAGGAAGCGCCTGGTGTGAGAGCGTGTGGTCACCACCTTGCCACTGGGAGAGCGTGACCAGCATATCCAGGTTGCGGGGTCCGCTGTGCTTTGGGCTTGTGCCCAAAGCATCTTAGGGCGGAAGCGTAGGAGAGGGGCCGAGGGGAGAAGAGCGATCCAGATGACACAACAGAACTTGTCTTACCTTTCCAGGTCAGATATTTGTGGTAGCTTTGTGTTTGATTTGGAAGACGACAAGTTTTCAGAACAGCAGAAACACTGTCATTCAGACTCCATGCTAATACATGTGCCAGACAAATAGGGATGGTTTGGGGACTATTTCCTATGGTGGCTTATTTTTTGACTGCAACTCTCAGTGAAGTTAGATAATTGCAAGGAGGCTATAGTCTCGTTTATCTGAACATAATCAAGACATGAAATGGGGTGCTTCGTTGAGCCCTGAGATTCCATAGGTCACACCACAGAGGGAAGCCATAGTTGCAGTGAAGGAACACTAGTAATTTTTGGGTGCCTACTGGGTGGCAAACACGGTACAAAATGCTTGACACAGGTGAAGGAAGTCAGTCCTCACAGCAGCCCTTCAGAGTAGTTGCTATAATCCCCCGTTTTATATGTAAGAAAATAAAGGCTCAGAGAACTGAAGGGACTTGCCCAGCATCCAGGTTAGGTAAGTGGCAGGCCTGGATTTGGCCTCCTTTCTGGTTGGCTCCAAAGCCTGTCCCTACACACCATGTTGGTTTTGTTTCACGGAGGGCCATTTCCTACAGACTCACGCCAAAGCCTGTGGGAAGAAGGAAGGAGAAAGGAGTAAGTGCTGAGGCAGTGTGGATTATGGTTTTCCTAAGTGGACCAAGCCACACAGCTCCTCTTCCCAAATGGTCCCTTCCCTGGTTGGGCAGAAGAGCTGCTTGGGATAATACAGTGGATAATGTGTTTCAACGTAGGCCCTGGAAAATGTAGCCTCGGTTGAGCAGATCGGAAATGGCCATTCCAGCCATCCTGTAACAGTATGGAAGTGAGCAGAAGTTGGGGGAGGGGGGTCCTGCTCACAGCACTCCTTGTACTAAATCCTCTGGTGCTTTGTGACTCCATGCAGGCTGGGGTGCGCTGGTGCAGAGTCGCCAAGGGCCCTCCCCTCTCAGTCTGCACGTGTCCGTATCACTGAGCACAGAGAGCCTCCTACCAGAGGTTTTGCATTACCTGGAACAGGATTCTGTACTTCGGCATTTCACCCACTATTCTTCCAAACTGGGAGAGGGGGGGAGCTTCTCCAAAGGAATCTGCCACATCGCTTGTGCTGTTTCCCCCATACCCTCTAGGATTATTAGAAAGAAAAAAAAAAGTTCTGGAAATGAGCTGCCACGTCAGTAGCACTTGAGCAGATTTGCTCACTAATCTCCATTTTTCCGGAAGAGTAAAAAAATTTTTTTTTAAAAATCAAACATTTTAGCCAACTTTATTTTTAGAAAAGTATTTTATTCAAACATCGCCTTACTTATTACAGACATAAATACATGCATTCAGACAAATGAATCCACGGGAGAACCGTATAAAGTAATTGGCACATCACTTCAGGATGCTTTGTCAGTTACTGGAGGAGTTTGGTGCCTCTAACTTTAATCTTTTCCATTAAAATATCCATTCTGCCTTCAGATTGTGAAGCCCATAATATTTTAGACTGTCTCCATAGATCTGTTAGTTTTGCTTGTCAGTTTAATTTGTGGCTCTATGACTTTGGGTGGCTTGTCAGATTGTACATGGAAGCATGTAATCTACAAGTGATGTTCAGCGTGCCAGGCTTGAGACCTCGCCTCTCCCCAGAGAGACTGGACATACAGTAAGTGTGGAATTGGCCGGTTTCATCTGCAAGTAGCCTAACTGTTAGGATGACGATGATGATGTATGGGATGGCAGATGTTTCGGACTACAGAGATGCTCATTACTGCTGTTATCATATACCTTAAGCATTTGTGGCACGTTTTCCTCTCTGCAACACTTTTTATATCCACCATCTCATTTGATTCTCAGAGCTTTCTTGGGCTAGATTATTATTTCCGTCTTGATAGCTAATGAAACTGACACAGGAACTGGCCTGAGATCGCCAGGCAGATTGGATTGCAGAAGTGCAGGGGACGAGAGTCGACGCCACCAGAGCCCAGTCGGGGGTCGCGTGGGTGGTAGCTTGGCCACATAACTGCCATTTCCCCTGCGCTCTTTGGGGCACGGGAGCTCAGGGGCTGTGGAAATGGAAGGACTAGAGATGCCAAGGAAAGGCAAGTGTACCATCAGCTGAACGCAGGGGAGCAAAGCTTGTTTCCCTGCCACTTGCCCATAGTAGTGCAGAAACCCCAACCCTGGCTTTCCTCCTTTAATGTCACCCGCAACTGCACACATTCTACTTGTCCCCAGAGGGATCTTGCTTAAGTGCAGATCTGAGCATGTCTCTCCTTTGTCACAAACCCATCACAGGCTCTCCCTTCATCACGATGAAGTCCAGGCTCCCCAGCATGGTCTACCAGCCTAGCCCTGGGGTCTGGCTTCTCTGGCCCCCGTCTGTTCTCTCCTGTCACACTCAGTTCTTTCCCAACCTCCTTTTGCACTGCTTTCTCTGCCCAGAACACATTTATGATGCTGTCCTTAAACTGAACCCTCTCTGTGGAATCTTCCCTGCCTTCTCCCCAAAGACCCAGGAGCATCCCTCCCTCCTCTGCTAGCCCACTGCACTTGGCCCAGCCCTATTTCTGACTATCTGTCTGCTCTGGGCCCTGCCCCAAGAAGCTTCTAGCTCCTCCAGGGCACAGGTCACGGTAGATGCCTGTTCTCTGACCTCTCTTAGGTGTCTTACAGACTTTTAATTTAAGAGGATACATTTGTGTGTACATGTAAAAGTAAAGCGAGTGAGTGAACTAGTGAATGAAGAACAAATGAGCCTGAGCCAGCAGGAAACAGGACCTTCCGAGGTCGCATGGAATGTGTCCCGTTTCTCCCTCCCTCTGAGAGATGCTCCCCCTCCATAACTTGACCTCTAGTGAAATGAGAGGCAGGAAGGAAGGTGAGCTGGGCTTCTATCTGGCCGCTTGCATGGAGGAAAGCATACCAGGGTTGAGAGGCAGAGACTGATCCTCTTAGCTCTGTAACCTCTGATTTCTGCCCACCCAGAAGGTTCTCACTGAAGCCTTTGGTGGTAGAAACTCTTCCTCAGGGCACTGGGAGTCTTGGCCAAGAGTTCCAGCCTGCAGCATTATAGGCTTGCAGAGTCAAAGCTCTTTGTCCAGGAAGAGCCCTCATGGCTGTTGGCACGACGTAGGGGTAGAAGGTGAGCACATGACAGGCCTGGGGTTGGGGGGAACCTCTGAGCCAAGGTTTTATTTGACTCTGTCTTCTAGATGATGTCTGTCCTCATGAACACCATTGTCTTTGAAGACTGTCGGAACCAGTGGTCAGTATCCAGGCCTCTCCTGGGGCTCATCCTGCTCAACGAGAAGGTGAGTGTGATTGCAGTAAGGTCCACAGGAGGTGGTCCCTGGGAGGAGGGAGAAGCTGTATGCCAGGCCGAGCTGCGACAAGAAGAACAGAAGGAACAACGGAGCTTGAGCTGGAACCTTGAACGCTCTGGGGCAAGGCCATATTCCCCCAGAAGGCCCTTCCCCAAAGGCCTCAGATCTCCCTCAGGTAAGTGAAGGCCTCAAGACCAGCTCTTCTGGAACCCGGAGCCCCCACACGTTGGGCAGGTGGTTTGCTCAGTAGTGCTTCAAGCTCACCCTCATTCCCCTACCCCGTTTCCTGTGGAATTCCGAGCTACAGCTCTTTGCTCCTCTTATATTTTGGGATCCTCACTGCCCTATGTGGTCGTCGTCCCTTCAGGGACTCGCTGCAGAGCCAGCACCCTCCATCTGAGACCACAAGGCTCCAGCTCATAAGTGCACTCACCACCCGGGGCGGCCTCCCAGGCCCTCCAGCTTCCTCCTGGACGCACCCCTCGTCCCCCTGGCAGTCGGCAGGAACAGTGCATTACTGCTCGAGAGAATGAATTGTCTATACAGTAAGATGGTACTGGGGAGAAAGACAGTGAGATTAGAGGCAGCCACATACATTAAAATTCAAACTGAAATCCCAGCCTTGGAAGGAAACTAATAGAAGAAGAAAATATATCAAAAAGAGAAGAGCTGTCTCATCATTCACCTGTGCTGAAGTATCCAATTTTAGCCACATTCAGTAGCACTGTCATTCATCTTCCCTCGGTGTTATTGTGATTTAAATCCAAGCTCTATAAAAGAGAGCAGTTCTTTTAAAATGATTGAGAGGGAATAAGGGCAAATTCAGTGTTTAGAAAAAGCTTATGACATCACAATATTATACTTTACTGATGGAGGCAATATTTCATGGTTTGGGATGAAAAACTAATAATTTTCTATTTGGTGTGAGTCACTGCATCATTATAAAAGGGAAAAATAAGTAGTTTTGTGCATGCCCAATCTTGTTCAGGAAGACATTGTGGTTTAAGTGTAATATCTCTGATATATAGTATTTAAGTATTAGTCTGACTACATATTAATTATGTGTGTTTTTGATGTGGGCTGTTTTAATGTATGATGGAAATTAAATACCATGCTGTTTGGGCTTGGAAGGATAAACACATGACTGGCAAAATGTTGTCTTTGTGCTGAAATTAAGCTGTTTCCAGTGATGAGGAGCTGTGGGTCGTGTGAGAGCTTGTGTGTGGGTAGAAGCCTGCAGACCCCAGCAGAGGAGAGGGGCTGTGCAGCTCTTTGGGACCAGGCACGACAGGTGTATTTCTTAGTGCAGGAAGGCCCTCCCAGAACGAAGCAAGTCCCCTTAGGACCCCGCCTCAGCGGCGGGGCAGACCCAGCCTGAGCCAGCGGACAGGGACTTGGGACAAAGTCTGGGGTTGTGTGAGGACTCAGTCACTAAAGCCATGGATGATGCTGCAGCCTGAGAGGGGACCCTGAGCCTTTCCTCCAGTCACCCCGAGTTCTCCCTGTTAAGTTCTTCCCCTCCGCCTCAGAAGGGAAGAGGCCCTTCCTCTTTCAGCCTTTCTGTGATGAGTGGAGGTGAGAGTCAGGAAGACCTTCACACACTTGGTCCCCCACAGAGGACCTAAATTGTTCAGTGACGGTAGAACAATTATCACAAGAGATCTTTATGAGAAGGGATAATACAGTTTATACCTCGGAATGTATCTAGTGCCTTGGCTTAAAGTTCAAAGTGGTCCTGAACCGAAGCTCCTTTGAGAGTGAGGAGCACTGAGCGGATGGAGCAGATCGAGACCCTCCCCCACAGCTCTCTCGGGGCCCAGGTTTGGCGTCAGGGCCCTGAGGCTGTTCTGTCTCCCCACAGTATTTTAGTGAACTGAGGGCAAGCCTGATAAACAGCCAGCCTGTCCCCAAGCAGGAGGTCCTTGCCCAGTGCTTCAGGAACCTGATGGAAGGAGTGGAGCAGAACCTGTCCATCAAGAACAGAGACAGGTAAGCACTGCCCAGTAAGCTCAACATCTCTGGCTTATGGAAAATAACTGGATCGTGCTTAACACAGTTCACATACTGATGTGACTTTTCTGTTACACCTTGTAACCCTAGACTCAGTTTCTTTCCATCCAATAAATATTACTAGGTACTCGCTTTAAAAAAAAAAAAAAAAGATTTTATTTATTTATTTGACACAGACAGAGAGAGAGAGCACAACTGGGGGTGGGGGAGGAGAGGGAGAAGCAGGGAGCCTGATGCAGGACTCAATCCCAGAGCCCTGGGGTCATGACCCGAGCTGAGGGCAGACGCTTAACCGACTGAGCCACCCAGGCGCCTCATTTGCTTTTTTTTAAGCACCATGCTAGGCACTACAAAGGGATGCAGAGATGAATAAAATGCAGCCTGTACCCTTATGTACTCTATAATCCAACAGAAGATATGAAAAATAACTCACTGAAAAGGTCAAAAGAAGGAAAGCTCAGATCTGCTATGAAGGACGAGGGAAGGCTTCCCGGCATTTGAACAAGCACAAGCTTTGAGGTTAGCCGGACTCCAGTTTAAATTTTATCCCTGCCTTCTACAGGCTGTGTGGCAGTGAGTAAGGCAGTCAACTGCTCTGATCCTCAGTTTTCTCACCAACAAAATTGGTTGTGATATTGAAATGACAGAATGTTGTAAAGCATGGTCCCTAGGACAAAGGAGCCATAGTAAACATTAGTCCCTTCCTCTGCCCAACCTTTAAGAGTGGCTGGTTTTACAAAAGTTGCCAGTGAGATCTAAATGAAAGGAACCCAGACTTATCAGGTATGCTTTCATCCATTCATTTATTTAGAGCAGAAAATTTTATTGAGCACCTACTGTGTGCCAGGCATTGAGGATACCAGTGGTGAACTAATTGTTCAAGGTTTTTGCCTCCCAGAGCTTCTAATGGAGGAAACAGACCATAATGAACAACGTAGAAAGAAATTGTTTTTCGGGGAGGGGGCGGTGGAAGGGACTGCCTGCACAAGCCTTTTATAAAAGTGGTAACATTCAGATGCTTCACCATTTGAAATGCAAGTCATCAATCATCCCAAAACCACAGCAGCATGTGGTGGAGTCACCACTCTGGGCTCTGGCAATAGAAGGCCAAGTCGGGTAGGCTCTGCAAACACACGCTTGTCTGCTCGTCCCGTGCCACGATCCTCTGGCAGGAGGAAGAGACTGAATGAATGGGGACACCGCAGGTGCCTGTTGTGGGGGAGATTGCATCACTTGAGGCTTGGGAATTTGAGTACCCCCTCCTGAGCTGCTCTGTGAAATGATGCCAGACAGTCCTCCCGTTTAAGAGAGTACAAATGCTTTCCGTGTGCCGTGCACTAGGTTGAGTACTTATGGGCATTGTCTAAATTGATTCAGTAAATTCTCACTTCCCACAATCCCGTGAAGTAGCTACTCCAGTTGAGCACCAAGACAAGAGGTTAAGTGTTCATCGACGATCACCCCGCTAAGAAGTGGTGGAGTCAGGATTCGAACCCAGGTAATCTAGCCTGGTTTTCTCATCTGCAAAATGAGGATACGAATACCTGCCTTTGGGAAGACTTGTGATGCTTAGGTGAATTTATATGTAAACTCAACCCAGGGCCTGGCACATAAACTTTGAATCTTTTCTTTATATTCCTTACCATCTGTGTGTAATTTGACTCTTAAGAACAGTTTTTAAATAGTACACCCACCAAATGTGCCCCTCACAGTGGTCCAGGTATATCTGGTGGTAAGCCTTGTTTTCCGGGAGGGGAAGGAGGGAGGGGGTGTTGGTGGCAGAACAGTCGTGGGGCAGTGGAGGTGGGAGGCGGGAGGGAGGCAGGAGCTGAGCCAGGATCTGGGGCTCTCTCCAAGGTTCTGAGCTCCGCAGTGGCTTTCTCATCCAGAGGCTCACACCACCTCGGCCTTGCCACTGCCCCCCGCCTTTCTTCCTTTTTCCCCAGGTTCACCCAGAACCTGTCCGTCTTCAGAAGAGACGTGGCAGAGGCCCTGCGCAGCGACGGCAGCACCGAGCCGTGCAGTCTGGACATGATGAGCTGACCGCCTCCCCCGACCACGTGCCGAGCAGCCTTTACCGAGAGACTCTTGTGCGTCTGGGTCCCAGGACAGTGATGTTGGCTAGCCCAGGAGAATCTATTTTTCAAAACGAACAACAACAAAATCTCTACCTTTTTATAAGTCTGGCCTAATTATAAGAATTTATAATAGTGCACAAACAATGTAAATTCAGTCTTTGCTCTGAGAAAGCAAAAGATGGGTTTTCAGTCTTTCTATAAAATACCATTATCTTTGTTCTTATAATGCTCCAAAAGGGTGTAGAAACAATATTTAACCAAAGAACTTAATAAACCAGGTTTGAACCTAAGCCTGTACTAGTTAATGGTACTCTGTAATCAAGGTGGTGAATGTCTTGGAGCTACAGCCTTCAACGTGGATCCTGAGTTGAGACAAATACCATTTGAACCCGTTAAATTAGTAGTTTGTTACGAGTCTGGAAGAGGCAGCGTTGGGGTCTCTGAGCTGTGGGCCTTTAGAACGAGCCTGGGAGCACTCCAGAGCATCCCACAGGACTGCGCACAGCCCTCCTGGCCTCAGCAGCATCTGATAAAGTTGAGAGACAGTAACACAATTAAATGACTTACAAACAACGTTTGCTTTTCACTGGCATAAATCTGAAGTGGTTCAGTCTAGAAGGATTAAGCCGTGCAGTTACCGGCTGCAGAGCTATTCCCTCTGAAGGTGTCGGGCAGCCCCTGCAAGAGGCGCTGGGCGGGGCGGCACCCAGTCCTTCCGCCTCAATCTATCAAGGTGCCTAGTTATAATATATATTCGAAGCGGCCCCGCCTCCTGGGGCCACACAAAACAGTGCTAGGTGCTAAAGTGCAGATTTTCAGAGGACGAAGAACAGCTGGTTTCCATCCCTTCACAAAAACTCTTACTACCGTGGGGGTTGTAACTTAACCCAAACCCCAGGACGTGAATGAAGGAGCCTTTCCAGTTTGTGGTAGACTGTAACTAGGCTATTAATTTGAGACTGCCCCTGTCATACAGCTTTTGTATCTCACTGCTCTGTCCTCATGGTTCAGGCTTGTAGTAAATATTGTGCCCTTTATTGCTAATAAGACATGAAACGTTGGCCTGACTGGTGAAGAAGAAGTAAATCCACAGGCTCCTGTTATAATCACGTTTCCCAGACTAGTGTTTCTTGAAACCTTTCTTGATAGTTGAGTTTAGCAACAGGCTTGTCACATCAAAGCAAAGTCACCCAAGCTTATCTCAAAATGTTTCTCTTCTGTACGTGAGGCCAGGAAATCAGGGAAATGTGTGTTACAGAGAGGGTTGCTTCTGGTATTCCGTGGATAAGCAAGCCTTGGCCTTACGCTCTACTTCATTAGCAATGGGAAATGTGATTTTCCTTGAGAAGGCAAACTTTAAACTTTATAAAACATAACTATTGGAAGAAGTCTGACTTGAGAATTTCTGTTTCTCATCCCACAAAAATGCTTTAGATGGCCTACCCCATTCTGACACTCCTTTACAAAAGCATCACCCCGTCTGCGTTGAAATGCTCACAAGAAAATAACAGTGTGCCCTTGCTTTTCTTTGCCACACTGCCGAAGGTCACCTGGTGGTTTCACCCCAGCCAGGGAAGGCTCCATCAACCTTGGCCTTGGAGAGCTGCTCCCACAGGAGGACTTGTCAGGCCTGCCCCCACCACCGACTGCAGCCTGCTCGTTATCGTGGGGGGTGGGGGGGGGTTCCAGAGCGCACTGCGAGGCCGCACGCCAGCTGAGAGCAAACACAGCACACACTTAACAGAACACCTGCCATGCCCCTTACATATGTTCTCTCCCTCGGTCCTCACAAGAGCCCTGTGAAGGGAGACAGCATTACTCCCGCTCTTTAGATGAGGACACGAAGGCCCAAAGGTGGCACATAGCTTGCCCAGGCCACACAGGTGAGATCCGAACCCATGTCTCTCTCACCTCAAAGCAATTCCTGGTTTCTTCCAAGAAGACCTGTATTTCAGAACGGTGAGTTAATATTTACATCCACTTCTATTTGTTTTTCTGAACTCTGTCACTACATAACAAATTACCCCAAAATGTGGTGGCTTAGAACAACATTGATTCTCTCACAGTTTCTGAGGGTCAGAAATCTGTAGCTGGGTCATTTGCTTAAGGGTCTCTCACAGACTGCCATCAGTATTGTTGGCCAGGGCTCAGCTGGGGAAGGGCTTGCTTCCACGCTCACTCGCAGTTAGGAGTCAGTTCCTCACGGACTGGCGGTCTGAGAGCCTCAGTGCCTTGCCCAATGGGCCTCTCCATAGGGCAGCACAAAACATGGCATCTTGCTTTGTCACAGCGAGCAAAAGAGAGAAGAGACAGTGCTGCAGTCTGGAAGTCCAGCCTCTTAGCTAATCTCAAAGGGAGCATCCCATCGCTTCTGCTGTATTCTGTGAGAAGTAACTCACCGGGACCAGCCCATACCCGAGGGGAGGGGTTACACAAGGGCATGAATACCCGGAGGCAGGGTTCTGCGGAAACCATTTTCAAAGGTGCCTGCCACAGTTCTCTACCCAGTCTTTGCTGGAGAGGTTGAGTTTGGCTACCCGTTTCTCCCTAGACACCTGGAAAGGAATCCTGATTTTCTTTGGAGGGCTAAGTTCCATTCTGTGCCCTAAGGATGAAAAGGGGGTAGGGAAGCTGGGATGTTTCAACAGCACATTATACTGCACGTTCCACCCCCAACAGAAGCTGTGTGGGAACCGCGCCCCCACCCACAACCTGTCCCAGGAAGGGATAGTGGGGACTCCTGGGCAAAAAGTTCTCCGGAGAGACACCCAAACTGTGGAATCTACGCAAAAGAGAACCAGGTGGATCTGTTATGTGCTCGAATGCGATCACAAGTGTATGTAACACATTCAGCAACAGGAAGAAATAAACAGTGCGGGCAACTCTGTGGGGCCAGAGTGAGGGTGAGGCAGGAGGTGCGAGCCAGGCTGGGGCACCTCGTTCTCCAGAGGAGTCTGCTGTGCAAACGTGCCGGGGGGGGGGGTGGCCTCTAAATCTAGCCAGCTGCCCCAGCTGATACTCGAGCAAGAAACAGTGTGAAGGTGTTTTGACTTTGCTCAATGTTTGCATTCCACACTGACTTAAGAACCTGACCCTGAGAAAGCTGTATCCTGCTTGTGTTCTAGATGTTTCCATTTTTCTGGGCTTTCCATTCAGGCTTCTCTTGGGGGGGGGGGAGGCGGGTAGAGATGAGGGAGCGTGATGTCCCTGCACCATGTGATGATTCCCAACTGCCCAGAAAAGCCCTCTCAGCCCCTAGACTCCCCAGACTCGCTTCCACTGGCCCTGCCAACCTGGAAGTGCTGTTGGGTTATGGTACTGGAGGTCTCTTTCAGCATGCAAAACAGGCCTGGCGTATAGCCACCAACTGAGACCCTTGACAATTAGTTACCCACCAACAGAGAGTTGAGCATGAGAACAAATTGGATAGTCTGGTTGAGAGAAATTGGCGAAAGTGAAAAATCTGGCATAGGGGAACCCTATCTAGATGGAGGCTAGTCCAGCGGTTGGGGGGCGGTAGCATCTGGGAGAACTCAGCTCCATACAGTGAGGAGGGAAAGAGCACCTGGAGAGGAGAGCAAGGTGAGTAGAAAGGGAGAAAGTAACAGCTTCAAGGCGGAAGTTAAATAATAACAGTCACTGTATCATTTATCGAGCACCCCCTGAGCACTGCAAAATTGCCATCTCATTTAAATCTAATGTTTCCCAATAAGAATGTCAAGTAAGCAGTAGTATCCCCATTTTAGAGATGAGAACACTGAGGCTGAAAGACTAACCCAAGGCCACAAAGCTAAAAAGTGGACAAGCCGGGATTCAAAGTCAGGTCAGCCGGACTCCAGAACTCATGCTTCTTTTCCTCTCTCACCCCTGAAGCTGGGTACTTCACCACGGGGCTCCAGGGACAGTGGGTTAGGGAGGTGGACCCGGAACCCTCCATGACCCCCAACTCAAGCTGGACACTCTCAGAGAAAGGCCAGTCCCAACACCTGGGCTCCTTGAGTGCTGTGTCGATGGCTTCTGCCACCGATGCATCCTCCTCCCCGAAATTTATAAAATCATTCTTGAGACCTTTTAATGTTTTATTGAGGTGCAAGTTTACGATGACAGCAAACCTTTCAAACTACAGCAAGAGTAACCTGCCTCCTTGGCATATTAAAAAATAATGGTGGTGTCGGTTTTTACGTCCCATAGTTTGGATTGCTGATAAGAGCGCTTCCTTGACAAGATTCTTTTTGAGGTTTACAGAAAGCGTAATAAAATATGTAAGTTACATTTCCACAAACAAAAGCTATAACATAAGTTATTTATAAGCGTGAGATACAAACAGTATCATGATAAATAAACCATAAAGGGTACCTGCAACATCCATCTTAATGTAATTTGCCCAACCAAAGTGTTGAAACGAAGTCAAATTTACTAGAGAAATCTGTCAGGAAGAGAAGAAAGTTGTAGAAGATGAAATGGAGAAAATGGCTGCTGGGCGGTGGAGGGAAAGAGCAGGGCATGAGGTCAGGGGTGGGGGTACCTCAGAAGGCCCCCACACAGGGCTGCCCTCGGTGCCCGTCCTCGCCCGCCTGCGCCTGAGGGCACTGGCCAGTCCCTGCCCCCCTGCACATGCAGCCATCTGCACACGGTCCCTGCTCACACGCCCCTCCGCAGCCTCCAGCAGCCCCTCTCCCTTCCTGTCTCGCATGCACCCTCTGTCCTACCCCCAGCCCCACGGCCAGCGTCTTCATGTGGCTGCCGGCCCGCCCTGCCAGGCTGGGCCCTCCTCCAGGCCAGGGCCCCGGTTGGACTCAGCACAAAGATCCTGGGAGTCATTCATTGCTCCACCATAGATAAAGCCGTGAATGAGACAAAGTCTCTGCCTTCAGAGAGCCACTGAGCAGGATAAATAAGAGGGGTCCCGCAGGTGATGGAGGCAATGATGAAAATAAACAGGGATGGAGAGTGACAGGGGAGGGGGGCTGCTTTGGAGGGTGCTGGACTGTGCACAGACCTGGACGAACTCGGATCCCTTTTCCTCTCCACTCGTCTGACCTTGCTGTGTGCTCTTCAGTTAAGCACCACAAACTCTCATGATGATCCTCCAATGGCCCCAGCCCCAAGACATGGAATCAAATGCCGCCAACACTGTTCTGTCCTGAAGGAACTCTCAGGCCAGTGGGGGTTGTGGGAGGGGGAACAGAAGTGAGCCCCTCCATGGCCAGCCCTCACCCCTGCTCCTGAGCTCCTTCCCCCAGCTCCTCCACGGATTTCTCCTCCCCACTCAGTCCTGTGCCTTGGAGCCTTACTACCTGCTCCCAGAGTAGAAATGGGAGGATGGGGTAAAGGGAAAAGCATGGGCTCTGGAGTCAAGACAGTCCTGGGTTCAGATCCCAGCTCCAGCCTTCCCAGCTGCATGCCCCTGGACTTCACTTCCCTAAGCCGACTGTCCTTCGAGTCTCACGACCTGTGCTGGGGAGGCACAAAGAACACATAGTACCAGGTGGCCTCTGCCTTCCTCCAGCTGGCAGAATCTTGGGCCCTTGAAGGCCTCCTCTGGAAGGTTCTTCCCCTAGTATCCCCATCGTGGGAAGGCAGCAATGAAGAGCTTAAACTGCCTTACTCCCACTATCAGATGGGGAAATTGAAGCCCAAAGTTGGGACATGGGCCAGAAACGTGCGTAAGTGCTCAGCACATAGGTGTTGAATAAGTGGATGAATGAGTGAAGACATTTGGGCAGGTGTCTTTGGAGCCTTCCCTCCTGAGAACTGCCAGTGCCCCTAGAGACTTCTTACTAGGGTGTGCGAACCAAGAATGGAAGGTGGACAGGTAAGCAGCCTGCGTCACGGTACATGTGCCAAATTATGTGTTTGTTTCTTTGTCTATGGAGGTAGTGCTCCATACTTTCATCAATCTTTCAAATAGGATTACGGACCCAAACATGTGTAAGAGCCCCGATTCAATCTCTACCCCATTTCATAGGTAGGGAAATGGAGTCCAACTCACAGAAGAGGTCGGTGGCAGAGCGAGACTGAACTAAGCCAGCCTCCTGCCCATGGGCAGTTGGGAATTCCAACATCCTGTCTCCCATCCCTGAAACCACCCCTCTCTCGTCTATGTCTCCCAGCAAGGCCTCCAGCAGTTCTTCCCTTCCTCCCAGCTTCTCCATGGGGAAAAATGCACGATGCGCCGCATCCTGGAAATCTTTCTGGCCCCCACGACCGCGGGATCTTAGAATTTTCATTTTCTGATCTCCCTTCTGGTGCGTGTGCGTGTGTGTCTGTCACTGTTCAGTTGATAGCAGGCAGGAAGGGACAGCAAAAAATTACAATCTCAGGAACACCAAATGCGCATCAAAATGCATTCGGGCAAAAAGGGCTTAGAGGTAAATGTATGACCTTAAATATATTTATAAAAAAACAAGAAATATTGATAAATATTAACTAAATTTTCACCTCAACAAACCAAAAGGAAAATAATTAATAAAAATAAAACATTCCTCAAAGAGATGGCATAAAAAAGAAGGAACTAAAAGTCTTCTAAGACCCATAAAATAGACAAACCTTTGGTAAATATAAGAGAAGGCACAGCTGAGTAACACTGAGAATAAAGAGCAGAGGACATTAGCTCAGATTCGCAGGAGAGTTTGGAACTATGAGAGCATCTTCCCACAACATTGTAACAATGAATTTGAAAACTTGGATGAAACGGACACTCTTCTGGGCACCGGCTGCCAAATGTGAACGATCATCAGAATCACCTGGAGGGCTTGTGAAAGCAGATTGCCTAGCCCTACCCTGGAGTTTCAGATTCAGTAAGTCTGGGCTAGGGTCCAAGAATTTGCATTTCTAACAAATTCCCAGATGCTGTTGCTGCTGCTGGTCCAGGCATACACTTTGAGAACCCCTGTCCCAGGGACTACTATCTGCCCCCATTTACGCCCCTTCCTGGGCTGACTAACAGCTCCGCTCTGTCTGGGCTGGAAAAGAGGGGTTTGTGATCAGTGGCCCAAGGCGCCTACTGCTGGAAGATGGTGAAACCAGGCATCTCAGAAAGCTGGGAACCGGGGGTGGGGGGTGGGGGTGTGAGGCCGAGTTCTGTCCCATGCCTGGCACTGCTGGGTGCTTTCACCGGACGGGCTCATTTAATCCCACGACGTTGGTGCTGTTGCTTTACAAGACTAGCAACTGAGGCACAAAAAGAATGAGCGATTTCCCAAGCCCACAGCTGGTAAACAGAGGTCAGAATCTGATCCTTACGCACTGGCCCACTCATCGTGTGTGCCCTCGGGGCAGTGTTGGCCACACCACCCACTTCTCTTTAATTCTATGCCCACATACCTCTTGGGGTGTGCCTTGTCATCCCAATTTAACAAAGCCGGGAAGTGGGGAGGACAGGCATGTAACCCGGGGCTCGAGAAGCCAGAAGGGAAATTGATAGAGCTGGTCAGGCGCTTACCTGGCCCTGGAGAGGGGGGCTGAGAGCCGCATGAACTCTCTGACCCAAAGTGCCCTCATCAGGTAAAAAATGGGATCAATAACAGCCTTTCCTCACAGGGTTGTTGTGAGGAATAAGTACGTGCTCAGCCCCCTGCCTGGCACACACTAAGTTCTCAACCTACCGTGCTTCCACTGTTGTCTTTAAAGTTATTATTATATAATCCGGTTTCTCACAGGCTTGTCCACAAACTTTATCTCATTTACTTCTCACAGCCACCCTGGGGATAGCTATTACCTTTCCTGTTTTACAAATAAGGAAAAGGAGGCTCCAGGAGAGGCAATGAGGGACCAAACAGCCCCAGACTACCAGTGGCAGAGTCTGATTTAGAAGCAGGAGGCCCCTAGCATGGGAGCAATGACGTCGGCTCCATTTGAAGGTCCTTGGATCCCCAAGGGAGCAAAGGAGGGCTCATCCCGGGCCCGGGGCCGGGCACCCTCCCTCCTCACCCTTGACTCTCCAGTAGCCTCATTCTCCCCACCCAGCAAGAGCCAGCGACTTGCCCAGGGTCACACAGCAGGACGGTGACCTGACTCAGGAATGCGGGCCTTAAGATTGCAAATCCTGAGGCCTCTTGGTCATTGGGGGCAGATTATTAGGAAGAAGCCCCAACATGCTCTCTCCTGCCCTTCCCGGTCCTCTGGGTCTGATCCCACTGATAGACAAATACATTTTTCTCTTCAAGAGACTGAGACTCTGCAAATAACATAAAACTGCAAATAAATAAACAAGAATCGTCAGAATAATACGTCAACCATCCCCTTGGGGGTGGGGGTGGGAGGGCAGCCCAGCAGCTCAGTGCCTACTATGTGTCAGGCCCTAAGCCCTGCGTTCTCTTAGTATCTCATTCAAGGCTTACTGACAATCCCGCAATGCACGCATTGCCCATTTTACAAACAAGAAAACCAAAGCCTAAACATAGGAAGTCACTTGCTCAAGGTCACCGAGCTAGAAAGTGACCAACCCAAATGTGAACACTCAGTTCTGGGTAACCATATCTCCAAGCTCTCACCACATCCCCAAGACAGGGTGAGAGTGAGAGGGGCCTGGCCAGGTGTGCAGCAGTCAGTTTGCACCTAATGATGTTAGAATTCGTGGGTAGACAACGATTCTGTTGTCTCCCTCCAGGGTAGACAGCCGAGGCTGGCGCTGGGGTGACCGCCCAGCGTTCGGTCTTGTCCTGTCCTGTCCACGGTGCCCCTCGCCGGCCTCGACAGTCCCTGAGGGCGTGAGCGGAGCAGGGAGGGAGTGGTCCCAGCGCCCAGGCTGGCCTGCCAGCGGGAGGGACTCGCTGCTCCCGTTACCCAAAGAAATCCCGCTCTTTGCTCCAAAGATGAGCCGCCCCCGTGCCTCGCCCCTCGGGTACCCCAGGTCCCCACACCTGCAGTGCCATGGGCGGGTTCCCACTCGCGACCACAGTCCCCGTCCATCCTGCAACGAATTTCGAGGGCCTGGAGCCCCGCTCCCCACCGGGCGACCCTGGGTCCCTAGACCAGCCGGGCCCGGCACGCGTGGGCACCTGCCAGTCACACCTCGGTCCGCCTGGCGGGGGCCAGGGAGTGTCTCCAAAGTGGCCCGAGCGGGGGCGAATTCTCCCCACGCGGGTCGGTGTCCTCGGGAGCGCGGAGCATGCTGTAGTGCTCCCCTCACCCCGCGCGCTGGGAGCGCGGAGCTTGCGCCGGGTGGTGCGCTCCTTTCGTTGCTCCCGTGGCGGTGGAGGGTCCAAGAGGCTTCCGCGGATCCCACAGGGTCGTTCCGGGCTTGCAACTCCATTGCAATTGAAAGGATTCGCATGGTTTGGTTTTTGCCCAGGTGAAAAAATTTGGAAGAAAACGAAACCCCCCTCCGCAAACGACAATCTTACCAGCAGAGCACCCTGGCCCGCCCCGCGCTGTGGCCGGATAGCGGCCCCGGCCGGGAGGAGCGGGGAGCGTCTGCTAATTGCAGCTTCGTTAGATTTCGGGTTTGGGAGGCTGCGGTTCGGGCGCTAATATCCGCCGCCCATTATCCCGGCTAATAAATTTGACCTATTGTTCGTTTGTTAAAATGATGTCACCTTGGAACAGTCCCTAAGCTCCTATTTCCATGAATTAGGCCTTTATTGAAAGCCGGGAACCAATGGGAGGAGAGAGGCTTGTTGATCGCAGCCAATGGCTGCGGCGGGAGAGGAATTAGCAGCGGAAACTCCAGGTTCGGTTCAAGAAAGATGACACAGAGCCTGTCGGGCCCGCGCACTCTTGGCAAAGTTTCAGTGCAACGAGAGGCGCCGGGCGCTCCATGGCCGCGCCGTAACAGGGACCCAGCCGCCTCCCCGCCCAGCCCAGCCCAGCCCTTCCGCCCGCCCAGGATGGAGGCGCCCGCCAGCGCGCAGACCCCGCACCCGCACGAGCCCATCAGCTTCGGCATCGACCAGATCCTCAACAGCCCGGACCAGGACAGCGCACCAGCCCCGCGGGGCCCCGACGGCGCCAGCTACCTGGGAGGGCCCCCCGGGGGCCGTCCGGGCGCCACATACCCGTCTCTACCCGCCTCCTTTGCCGGCCTGGGCGCGCCCTTCGAGGACCCGGGATCTTACAGTGTCAACCTAAGCCTGGCGCCCGCCGGCGTGATCCGAGTGCCAGCGCACAGGCCGCTGCCCGGGGCTGTGCCACCGCCTCTGCCTAGCGCGCTGCCCGCCATGCCCTCCGTGCCCACGGTCTCCAGCCTGGGCGGCCTCAATTTCCCCTGGATGGAGAGCAGCCGCCGGTTCGTGAAAGACCGCTTCACAGGTGAGCAGGGCCAGCGAACAGGCACCGGGCCTCGGCCCTCCCGGGGCCAGAGGCGCCGCGCCCTAGGTGCTCCACTCTGGGAAACGATTCCGGAGGCCCAAGCGCGTTGGAGGCCTCAGCGCCCGGGGCCCCGGGCAACCACAGGGGGAGGAAAATCAGGGAGTTTCGGGGAAATAAGCCTACGCCCAGGGGAAGAGGGGGTAACTCCCGCCCGGCTTGGTGCCGCTGGGGACGCGAGGGACCAACGAAATAGCGGAGCACTCTGCGCCCCACCGGGCGGCACGGGGTCCGCATGGGGCCTGAACGGCAGTGGAGCCGGGCTGGGCTTCAGGGGGCCTCGTGTGTCTCCGCAGCGGCGGCGGCCCTCACGCCCTTCACCGTGACCCGGCGCATCGGCCACCCCTACCAGAACAGGACGCCGCCCAAGCGTAAGAAGCCGCGCACGTCCTTTTCTCGGGTGCAGATCTGCGAGCTGGAAAAGCGCTTCCACCGCCAGAAGTACCTGGCCTCGGCCGAGAGGGCGGCGCTCGCTAAGTCCCTCAAAATGACGGACGCGCAGGTCAAGACCTGGTTCCAAAACCGGAGGACCAAGTGGCGGTGAGAGAGGCCCGGCTCGGCCCATCTTGCACCCGCCCTTCACCCGCCCCGCGCCGCAGCCTCGCGCTCTCCCCATTCTGTGCTACCCGCTACCCGCCCTCCCAGGGCTGCGCCTCCCACGCTCCTTCCCAAATTTTATCTCCCTTCTCTCCTTCCCGCCGGCCTGCGTTTCTCTCTCCTCTCCCGCGCCTCGGCTTCTCCTCCATTCTCATCCCTGTGTCGCTCTCGTGCGCCTCTCCAACTCTCCGTGTTTTCTTCCGTCTCTGAGCCCTTTCGGTTTCCTCTCACCTGCACCTCCACCAGCAGCCGCGCCACCCATCCCCCACCCCGGGGTCTCTCGCACTCCCCTAATCCCTCCAGCTTGCCCTCTGGGAGTTCCGACAGTCCGCGCGGGCTCCATGTTCCCCCTCTGGCTCCTCATCCTGACTCCAGCCCCGTTTTTATCCGATCCCTATTTCCATCCAACCCGTGAACGGCGAAGCGATCGCGTTTTGGAAGAGAGGTTCGAGAAGGGCCTGGGAGAACTGGATGAGGCTGACCCGGCCCAGGGACACGGCGCGGGCAGTTGCAGAGCCAGCGCTCCCACCCGCGGACCCTAGCGATCCGACTGTCCGCAGGGCCGAGTCAGTTACACACACGCCCTGTCCTTGTTATCCCGCAAAAGAAACATCTTTGTTGTTGGCGAAGCCACAATACCCGGACGTGCAGGTGGGCAGCGGGCTGAGTCCCCTCCCCGCGACCGCCCGACACACAACAAAAACAAACGATGCCAACCCACTCCCCGGACGCGCGGGCCTCGGGCGCACAGCGCCAGCAGGGGTGCAGACGGGTCCTGCGCCTCGAGGCTCCCGGCTGGCCTTCGCTCCCGGGAGGGCTGGGGCCCCGCCGGCAGCCCCGCAGTGCCGGGTGCATTACGGTGCTGTCCCTCTCCCTCCCCCGGTGCAGGCGGCAGACGGCGGAGGAGCGGGAGGCGGAGCGGCAGCAGGCGAGCCGGCTCATGCTGCAGCTGCAACACGACGCCTTCCAAAAGAGCCTCAACGACTCCATCCAGCCCGACCCTCTCTGTCTGCACAACTCATCGCTCTTTGCTCTGCAGAATCTGCAGCCCTGGGAGGAGGACAGCTCCAAGGTCCCCGCCGTCACCTCTCTGGTGTGAGCCACCAGCGCGCACAGTCGCCAAGGACCGCCGCCCCCACCCGGCGGGGCGCCCCGGGCCCCCAGCCGGGCTGGGGGGGACCCGAGGCCGAGAGGGACAGGGGCCGCCGAGCTCGAGTAGGCCCCGGGGCGCGGTCGCATCCCCGCCGGCCGCGGAGGGGGGCTGGGCCCGGGCTCCGCGCGGCTGCACAATCCGAGCCCCCGCCCCGCGCCCAGTCCCGCCCCAGGCCCGGGCCTGACAAAGAAAGCGCCTTACGTTTCTCCGCCCCTCGCCCGCACCCCCCGGGCCGGGCGCCTGTATTATACTTTGTACTTTTGCCCAAACGTGTAAATAATAAAAGTTTTGGCTTTTTTCTTTAGAAACCGGCCACCTGCTTCCCCCGCGGGGGCCGCTGGAGGAGGGGCGGCCGACCAGGTGGCTGGGGGGAGCGCCAGGGCTGGGGCACCCTGCGTTTAGGCTGGGCCCACTCCTCTCCTTTTCCGTTCCTTTTATTTAAGTCGTTTTATTTAATAAAAAAGTTAGCTATTTCACTTAACGCCGCTTTTATTTCGTTTTCGTTCCAATAATGCTCGGCGAGCCCGGCCCTGCGCCCCACCCCATCGGCGGTAGAGGCCGAGCCGCAGTGTACGGGGGCGCGTCCACCTCTCCAAGCTTCGTCGCTTTTCGCCTCAGCTCCAACCCCGGCCCGGGGCCCCGGGGAGGATCCGCCGTGCAGGTCAGTGCGTGCCGGCCGCTGGCAGTTTGGGTGCCGGCGGGGTGGGGCGGACATGGGAAGGGCACTCAAGGCCGAGAGGTCGAAGGTCGGCGCCAGGCAGGGTTGGGGATGAAAGCCCCACCCCACCCCCCGGCGGGGACTTAGGTCGTCACAGGCCAGACCCACCTAGGGGGTGAAGGCACCGTGACCTCGAACTTCTAAGAACTCGGAGCCCTTCCCCTCCCCACCCCCCCCCCCACAACCCACTGACCTCCTCTTTTTCCAGTGAGGCCTCAGGCCCTGGGCGGACCCAAGGACTGGCAATAGGGTATCTGGGCGCACTGTGGGCGGGCTGTGTGCACAGAACCGGCGCATGTCCTGGGTCTCCAAACGCTCGGTGTCTGAAGAGTAAGCGCGGGGCACAAACCCAGAACATCTGCACACTCTTGGTTTACGTGGGACCGCAGGTGGGGCGTGACGTCAAGCGACGTCACCGCAGACTGGCGGCGTCACTGTTCAGGAGAGGGGCGGGGCGCCCCGAAACCCTGGAATACCGAGCCCAGGTGTGAAAGCAGCGAGGCCCGGTCCACCCAGCTTTACCTCGGCTCGAAAGCTGGGAGTTTTGGGATCACGGGACGGGCGGTGGGTGGTCCCTTCCAACAAGACACACATTGGAAGCGTTCGTGAACATTTCCTCTTTCTCCCTCATTTTTTCCCCTTTTATTCGGTCTTTTAATTTTTTTCTTATTTTTGGCCTCTCCACGATGTTCTCTATTTTCTACTCTATTCGTTACTCTGGGTCTCCGTGCTACTGTAACTTTTGCTTTTCCTTTACAGTTTTATGTTTCCCTATATAGTTCGTTCACTATTGCTTTTAGTTTCCCCGACTCTTTCTTTGTGGTATCCTGCCCCCCTTCTCTCTCCATTTCTCACTGTCTCGTCCTCTGTCTCTCTCGAGGTTTCTCTTCCTCCCTCTCTTCCTCCTTCCCTCCTCTCCTGTTTCCTTTTTGTTTTCTTGTTCTGCTCTCAGAATCTCTTCGCTTCTCTTTCTGTGTGTCTGTCTCTGCCACCCCCTCCTCCTGACCCGGCTCCCATTAGCTTCCTGAGGCGAAACAGTTCTGGGGCTGTCCCACAGGCCCTGGGGCCACCCCACCCCCCACCTCAGCACACGGCCTTCCCCCTGGCCAAGCGCCACCCTGCGGGCTCCGGGCTTTGGGCGCCTTCGTTGTACGCGGGCTGTGGGATCGTCTTCACTGGCAGGGCTCCAGAGACGGGAGGGAGTCTAAGAAACACAGAGGGAGCTCCCATGGTTGCTGCCTTCACCTCCACCTCCAAGCCCTACCCGCCCGGACTTATAGACACCCCCAGAGAGGAACTAGAGGGACTCAGACCTTCAGGTCTCTTTGGGGGGTGGTTTCTGGAAATGCTTCTCTTTTCTTCGCTAAAAAGCCCGATGAACGCCCCTATCGGGATGGGAAACGTTGGCCTTCGGGCCGGGGACTTAAGCATCTAAGAACGACCTTTGCCTTTGCTGGCTGAGCACCTCCTCCCCAGGGACTGGCGTCGCTTTCCAATTTCCCTCACTTTTTTTTTCTTTTTCTCTAGAATAAGGCATAGTGGTTTTGTTTATCTAAATTATTCTTGTTGTTTTGCCAGGATGACCCTCAATTCTTGGGCCTTTTCGGGGAACACACACACGTCTTTTTCTTCCTTCCTAGTGCCTCTGGTCTCTGACCTGGAAGCCCACCCGGGGTCTGCGTTCAGCTGAGCCCCGGAATGGGGACCTACGTAGTCTTGCTTCGGCTCTCAGGGACGTCAGTGTGTTTCCCCACCGGGTGCTTGCGGGGCTTTTGCCCTCTCTGAGCGCTTTGCCCCAACAAGCCTTGCCCAGCCAGAGACTAAGAGTCCCTCTGAGTTAGGGGGCTGAGCCCACTCGTGTGGGGCCGGGTCGCGACTGTGTCACGCCCATGCCCACCCAGAGCAGTGTGGGTGCCCCCAGGGGGTAGGACAGATTGCTGGGCGATGCGAGGTTGTTTAGTGCTGAACCCCCTCCTCCCGATGTGCAAGGCCTGGAGGTTGCCATTTCCACTGTGGCTGCGTGGGACTAGAGCCCCAGAACGCCCTGTTAAGGGTCATAGCTCCCACTCCCCACCCCCCGGAAGGCTGTGAGGCAGAGTGTCTGTGCAGAAACATCCAGATCAGGCAGCCGCCCCTAAAGCTGAGTGTAGGGGAGAGAGAATCTGGAATAGGCTGGGAAGCCCACATGGACGCTTTCTTGGCGATCCGCTCCCAATATTAGACCCCACCTCTGCCGGAGGAAGCGGCCCAGGCTCCAGAGGCAGCAGGTGCGTGTGGACGCCCAGCCCACCATGGAGGGAATTAAGGACCAGAAGCAGTAGGCCTCTGGGTAAAGGCTGAAGACCCATTTGCCGCCCTTCCCCAGGGCCTTCTTTAGCCTCGGTTCAAGCGTCTTTAAAGCCGCGCCCATTTTACAGATGCAGGACTGGGAGGCAAGAGTCAGCTTGTCGGCCTTCGCGGACCGTTCTCGCGGGCATTCCTCGCGCGCTGGTTTTGGGCAGGCAGGGAGGTCTGGGCCCCAGGCGTCTGCCAAGAGGGGTGAGGCTGCCCTGCCCAGGGGCGAGGAGTTAGGCTGTGCTCAGCTTTCCCTGAGAGGCTCCAAAGCCGGTAGAGTCTGGGAGGACACGGCCGATCAGAGAGACAGACAGACTTGCGCGTGCGCACACACACACACACACACACACACACACACACACACACACACACACAC